>NW_022157807.1:0-62001 GCF_003316985.1 Fusarium coffeatum | reverse complement strand
GGGGGGGGTTTGACGTCTGTTAGTAACCTAAAGCACTCCGTTCTTCAACCACTTACAGAGCATCTGTATGCCTCTCTGATCAAATGACACCATGTAACCTAATCTCAAGGCGCTGTCTTGTTTCTCCACGATATGCATGGAAGTGTCATCCAAGAGCTCACATAGATAATCAAACACCATGTACAAGGGAAGATGAAAGTATTGTTTGTAACGTATTTCATTACTTGGTCTGGGCTATGACATCTCTAGCCATAGCCTGATCCTTAAAAATGTAGAAGATAGTAGAATCGAAAATAACCAGTGAATACAAGAGATAGCCTCAACACCAAAACAAATTTCAATAAGCCTCCAAGTAAACGCCCTAACACCATGGGTAATGCCGTGGTTGTGTGGTAACAACTCAATCATGCAGAAATGTCATCCCAGAAGTCTTTTCCCGCCCTGGCTCTCAATAATCATACAGACCATTACACCATCACACCTTCAGTAAACCTCTTTTTCCTGTATATTTTCCCGAAAAGGATCTCGTGCCTGAGTCCTTGATGCGGCGGCGTCGAGATGACGACTGGGCGCAGCTACTGGCTGCGGTTCCTTTCTTTTTCCCCCCAGCTCCGCTTTTTTGTATCGTAGATGCGAATGTGTGTGGACAGATATGTAAGTGGCTGCTATGTGTATGTCCCAAATGAACAAGAGGAAGCGGGTCGAGCGCCAAATGTCTCAAATGTGTAGCGTCCTCGACTCTTCTCTTTTCTCTCCAGTGGCAACTGGAGGTGTCCTCGAAGCAAGGTACCCGGCCGAGATGGGCCACAATACAAGCTCAATAGTCCGAGCCGTGCTTCTCGGCAGTCTTGGACTTGGAAGGTGCTCGTCGCTTCCTGCTTCGCTCCTCTTGCTCAATAATTGGGACCGCAGCAGGAATGAACTCAACGCCACGGTTGCGGCTGTTGGGTCGTGCGTGTAACTTGCGGTGGTTGTTGAGATTGTCTTGACGGTTGAACTGGTCCTTTCCACAGAACTCGCAGGAGAAACGATTGGGTCCTTCCCCGTGATAACTGCTACAAGTTAGCTACTGTAATAAGATATTGGTGGTTCCAATAAAACTTACGTTTGCTTGTGACGCTTAAGATGCTCATTTCGTCGGAAGGCCTTGTGGCAGCCAGGATAGTCGCACTTGCACATAGCTCTTCGGACAACGTCAACTTGTGAAGGATCAGGCTTGACAGATCGCTTCCTTGATGATCGAATCTGGGCTCGCTGCAGCTCATTGGTCTTTTGCTGAATGTCGTGTACCATCTTTCTCTGAGCTCGTATACGGTTGGGCGAGTTGATCTCATGCAGGGGGTATCCGAGAGGAGACTGGGAGTGTCGGTCAAAGTCAAAGGGCTCAGAGTCACTGAAAAGCTGTCGGCTGGGGAAAGAGAAGATTGGGCTGTCGTTGGCACATGACCAAGACGAGCCGGTCTCAGCAGCCTCGGATCCAGAGAGACTTTGGGTTGGTGTCATCATGAAAGATGTAGCTCCGATAGAGGCCTCGGGCGAGTAGCCATACACGCCAAAAGAGTTTGATGGTGTCAATGATCCCATTGATCCATGGTGAGCCATGTTCATATCAATCATCTGGTCATATTCGAAACCAAGTTGCTCCCGCTTCATGGGAGTGTTGGGGAGGGTGTCAGGGAATGACATGTGCTCAGGTTCAGACTTGATAGGACCAAACATGTACTTTCCCATTGCTGAAGAGGGAGGTGTCAACTCAGCTCGATGAGAGGCTGAGCTGTAAGGGCCGTCAAATTCCATGTTGCCGAATTCATGGGGAGTTGAGCGTCGTGATGTAGGAGTGAAAGGGTCGTAAGCTGATGAGGCGGAAGAGAAGCTTGTTGTGGTCGAGGGGCATGACATGGGCTGGCTGCACAGGCTAAAGCTGTCGTCCATGTCGAACCGAAACTCCGACTCGTACTGCATCTTGGTAACAAGAGGTTGTGGTGAAAAGAGTCAAAGAGGGGAATATTGTTTGAGGATGTATGTGAATATGTCTTGAGTTGAAGAAGGGTGAAGGTGTTCAACGTTCGTTTCAAGGGTTGAAGAGAACAATTAAGAATTCGAGTGAGCTCAATTGTCTGATGAATCTGAACGGGAATGTTTTTTCGAATTCGAGGACGGACGCCCTTGAAGATATAGACATGAGGTGGAAGATGGAATGGGGTACACTGCTTCGACTTACGGACCTGAGACATACAAGACTGCAAGCTCGACCATCCGTAGATCCCTGATCACAGCCGGTGCAGCTAGTAAGGGACCCGCGAGACAGTACTATGATCCAGTACTCCCAGGGCAAGAATGCTAGGCAGGGTCGACAGTCTTGGTTCAACTCCGATCGAGATCTTTGTTTGAACAGGTAGGGCGGGAGAGGCGTGATCCACCGTAGACGAGTGGGTTTATTGCTCGCATAGAGAGAAGCAATGTTTTGGATGAGGTTGTGTCAGTTGTGATAAACCGTCCCTGAGTTTGTTTCGCCGGGACCCTCAACGCCCTCGGCTGGACCAGACTAGCTATCAACTAGTTATACAACAAGAGAACTGGGAAAGGGACCTATGACAGGCTTGGCACTTGGTCCGAGCAAGCTTCTCTAGGCACTTGACCAACGCTCAAGCCAACCCTCGGCGTAGCATAGACTTGGAAAATAGGAACAAAGTACTTTGCAAGAACAAAGGTGTAGAGTGATGGTAGTCGACTTGACTAAGCGTTGAGGTATAGATCAGGGGGGGTGTGCCCAGACCACGTCCCTGACTTCGGGGTGGTTCCTCGCTTGGCTTGGAACCACCCCTCGATAATTAATTACCCCTGCTGCCCTGAAGGCCTGAACCATGCTGCGGATCTTGCCAGTAACAGAAGTAGCCTTTGATGCGTAGACCCCAGCACTGAAGGATAAAAAGACTCGCAGTAAAAAGAGGTGACAGGATCGGTCCCTGCATGAGTGAACGAACATAACCCCAGGGGTGAACGATTGGAACTGACGCCAGCCCTCCATTTCGTACATCCGCGCATCAGCCACTAGGCCTGTCAGGATGTTGAACACGCCCGTCCCATACTTAGAAAACTAAAGAGTCGAGTGTAAAGGACTGTGTGGGCGCCCCAGACTTGCTGTAAGTCTCCTCATTCACTAGCTTACTTGCCTCCAACTGCAATGGATAGGTCTTTGAGGAATGACCAAGGCCTGGAATGGGACGAGTGATATCCCCGCTCAGAAAGACCTCGAAGTGAGACAGGTCTATTCCTGCTGAGGGACTGCAAAGTTACATGTTCCTGAGTGTGCCTGGTTATGTAACTTTATGGGAGAAACATGACCCATCCAATGGTCTTTTGCTGCTCCATATTGGACTCCCTTGGACCGGAGGCAAGAGGCTGCGATAGTGCGGTGTCTCCCAACAGGTGAAGATGTGGAGTTTTGGAAGGTCGACCGGGCCAGAGAGTAATTTGGCTTTGCCCAAGAAAAGCAATACATGGTGCAGGTCTCACTCAAAACGAAAGGGACCTGCGGCTGTTCCTGGCGGCGCATTATCAATGAAGAGATAATGATCTGGTAGGTTCCCATCCGAACACATAAGAACAGTCTCCTGTTCCTCCGCAGATCGGCATGGACCCTGATCCGAAATGGCGTCTGACAGCGTTGGGAGCGAACTGCAGGTGAAAGTCTTTGAAGGGGCCATATCCTGATGTCATTGGATGACGAGCTGGCTACCCGCCCTTTGTCAGCGACGCAACCTTTGCGCTCGAAAACGCACTGGGGCGACCAGGTTCTCGTGCGCCTTGGACAAGGATGCTGTCGGCATTTGTATGTCAGGAAGCCGAAGGTTGAGTAGAGAGCAAGGAGGACAGTACAGTATGACACTAAACAGATACTAAATTCATGGATGTGATAGAAACGAGGTTTTTCCGATCGTGTTGCGGGACCAGATCAATGGGCAAGGTGGATAGAGAAAATAAAGATTAGGTTCACTGACAGTTGAAAGCGCCAGTCGACCCGGTTTAGACCGCTGCAGGCTTCGTCTATCGTAATAGGTTGCCTTGTCATATTGAAGGCCTATTGTAACTGCGCACGGTGCCCATTATGACAGCACAGTACAAAGCATCGGAACGCTTGACACTGGCTCGAGTCCGCATTGTGCTGTGCTGCAAGTACCATAAGAACTCATGAAATTGAACCCGCCCCGTGGGTCCAAACTACCAAAACGCACTATAGCTATTGGCTAGCTTGGGTTTAACACGGCTATAAAGCTTAAAAGTCGGTGTTCAATCTTTGAATCCAAAGGGAGCTGCAGTAGGCTTGTATAAGGTATCCATAGGGCGGGTTCAATTTCGTGAGTTCCTATGGTAGTAATATCAGAGGATGAGGACTCTGGGACCGACCGAAAGACAGATAGCGCTGTAATGGAGCCGCATTGTGTTGAGATCCGCACTCGGTGCTCTATGTTGAAGGAGTTGTGGTCAGGCCAATAGGGTCAATTACCCTCGAATTCATCATTTATTTTGTGCTCATGTTTGCCAATATCTCCAACTTTGTTCAGCATCCATATTGGAAATCCGAAGGAGGGGCTATCGTCTCGGATCTTGGCTCATTAAGCGATGTGCTCCCTGGGAACACGAACGCGGTCGCGTACTGTGATAAGGGTGACTGAAGTCATAACAAAGGGACAGCTGGGCACACTACGTTAGTGGATTGCGTGAGTGCCTGGTATAGACACTAACATGGAAGGGGCTCGGGACGGTAGTGCGGCCGCTAGATAAGAGTTCTGATAATGTCGTACATCTGCGAATGGCAGAACTGCATCATCTGATTTAGTTGTCAGTCTCGAATGACCCTGTACTGTCTTTCGTGTTTAGTGCCGGGCGATCTTCCGGGGAGCGACCCAGCGATCCTCAAGAAATCTAGGAACGGAGACAGGGGACAGGGGTCTAAAGCCAGGGAGAGGCGTTCGTAGATCTAAAGCTGGACGGAGTGCACTGTAGAATGCGCTATCGGACGGTATGGGTTTTCACGCCCCCGTCCTGGCCGCCGGTGATGGCTGGTAAGACAGCTGAAATGGGGCGGGCAGGGTTTTCTTGGTGATGTATCATTTTGCTTTTCGGACAGAGCAATGTGCCAGTACTGTAGCTGAAGCTGGAACAGGACTTGACTAACGTCAGATGGGTCTTGACGCGATACTGTACGTGATGCCTACGACTGGAGTTAGATGCCTGAGGACAACTTGCCTCCACTACTGTATCATGCCTGCCCTCACTTTCAGAGCTGTGGGCAGTCACAGGTGGAGGTTAACCGTAGGCCGCCATTTAATATCTTGGCCTTAGCAGGTAGATACTGAGTTTCATTTGAGACAATGTGTGTTCACCAGTATTATCCATCCACGCAGCTCAGATTATAACATCTTTTGGGGACAATTAGCACATGCAGCCCCTGTCCAAATTTGGCAATATCTCATTTACTTCATGGTATAGAGCCATATCAGCGCAATCCAACTGCATACTCAACATCTGCAGTTCCTCATAGTGGCATAAGCCGTGAACACCTCATCCAGCCCAGGGCTGAAATGGGTTCCTCTCTGCTGGGCCCAGATTGCTTCTCGTCATATCCACTTCCCGTGCCTAGCCTCCATCTCAACTCAGAGCTGTATAGTAAATTGATTACATACTATAACAGTAAATGTAGTAAGTACAGTACAGTACTCATACCAGGTCATGCCCTGCTCCTGCTCCTGCTCCTACTCAGTGACTCAAGGTTCCAGGTCCATGCCTTGCAACAGCTTTGTCCCGACCCAGGTCGGGTGAATGCTTTCTTCTGGCAGGACTGGCTGTGATGCGGCCTGCTTCTACAGCGCCGTTGATGCCGCTCACCTCAGTGCAGTTATTACACGCATACGAGTTACCCGATGGATGGAATAAGTGCACATGCCAAGGGCTTAGTATATGTGATATGCTGATCACACTTCAGCTGCGTAGGCTACTCTCTCCTGTCATTGTGACCCCCGGAACAGATCTCTTGCCGGATATCTCTCTCATATCTTGTGCTCTCATTATGACATCATAGACTTACAACCTCTCTATCTACAGTGTAGCACAGTCTCACCAGAGCTGCGGCCTCTCATTAACGGGGTTACTCGTCCAATCAGAGGCTGGGTCTCAAATCAAGCGCCCTTAATCCACAGCACCTATCTAATTCCTGTGCCGGATTTAGGAGACCCGGAATATGACCCGTCATATTCTGACAGGCCTGCCTACGAATACTGTACTCACAGCACCACTGCTCACTATGCAATGAATACTCGCTCACTCAATTCAACTCCACAGTGCCAAGGATGGTCTAATCAGACAAAAGTGACCTCCCCACAAGCGTTTTTGCTTTTTATTAACCTCCAATCTGCGGCGCACTTCCGTGGATTGACAGCAGGACTGTCTGCTTGGTAATTAATGCCCAGGCTAAATTGGGAGATTTTCCAAGCCCAATTGGTAGAGAACAGCCCCTAGGCTGTCCCCCAACCCAACGCTGTCAAACTGACTTTGGGCTATTATCATGGCTCAAACATACCTATCCCTTTACCCCATTTCGAGCAATCGGTGTCTCGTCTATTGCCAATTCAGTCTTTTCTCCCTCTATACAAAACTCGTACTATGCACTATTTCTCCCTCTCCCTTGGTATTACTCAGTTTATCTGGTTAGGTGTCGTACCATTGCAACAGCTCACCACTCACACTACTGTACCTCAAGCCAGAAGCAGGTTAAAGCTGACGACTTAGTGACAGTCGATAGAAATCACTAGTTGCGATTCCCGCTGTGGCTTCTCTTTGCCCAGCAGTAGACAGGTATGTCAGACAGACAAGATTGCGGCAAATCAATTGAAGTGGTGTCTGCAAGGCAGTCCCAGCGACTATCTTGCCGGAATTGAATTACAGTATGCATAGATCTAATCATCGATACTGTGCTATCTCCGTTGCCGGCGGCAGATTGAAGGATTTGGCAGCGGAACCCTTGTTTGTTTCTCTCCATAATGAAGGCTCTGGGCTCTGGGGCTCAGCCGGGGTCTACGGCTTCTGGCCCAGCTCCAGGGCTGAGATCCAGTGCTCTTAGCTCCCGCCTATATACCTAGATTAATGAATATTTTTGGTCTGCCTTGCTCTTCACACTGAGAACTAGGGATGTCGTTGGAGTCCACTTCAGTTACTGTATTAGTTCGTTCCATCATAACTTGGGTTCTATTCTTGCGGCCCACCTACCTCGGGCACAAGTCCATTCTGTGTCATACCAAGTCAGTTCCAGGCCCGCCGATGCAGACTCTCGACTCTGCTGTCATTGAAGCAACTTGAGATCGCCGATGTGCTCTTCTTTTGGAGATGGAAATGACATCTGGCAGTTTTGGGGTCCCCCAAAGATCGGGGTTACACTGCAGCCGCTGTTACATCCGTCGTGAATCTCCCGTCAGAGAGGATATGATCACCAACTGGGAATAGTCAGGGGTCCATGTCATGGAATTACTGTACTTGCACTTTCCGGAGGCTTGATTATGTGCGTGTTCGATCAAGCAGCCTTCCGAAACCTGGGCTCACGTCATTGTCGTGCAGTAATGTTTCTATCTGCTGCATGGTTAGGGAACACAAGGACTGAGACTGTACACCACGGCTTACGGAGGTTCTCGCCCGTGACACAAAACTTGACCGTTTGGGCAATATATCGCCTGTCATGAATTGTGTACATGCTGTAGTCGAAGTCGTCCGATATCCCACAGGGGTCCAAAGAGCCGCGCATTCTAGGGATACTAGCCACGCTGAGGCTATTCTCTTGGATCGACGATCGGCGATGACGATCGCCTCTCTATATATGTTAGAGTTTTTTTTTGTAAGGGCGCGAAACAACACTGTCACGTTTCCTCATTCGGACGATATAGCCGGACGGTGTGGAAACTGCTATATTGATGAACTTTTGCTTTGCATTGATCAAAGTTGCAGTGACATTTGCAGTTCAATAGCATCGGAATGATGGCTTAAAACGACCGTTTCAACCGTTGGTAGTGGCATTGCTTGACATGCGTCGGGCCGGCAGCTAATGGCTGATATAAACTGTAAAAGAAGGCCCTGACGATCTGCCCGCTACGTAGTAGGTTACCGGGCAATTAACCGCCCGTGAACTAACAGCCTAGGTGAGGGGACGGGTAAAGTATTTCCCACCCGACTTAGTGGCCCTTGAGATGAACATACAGCCCAGTATTCCAGGGTTTCGAAGAGTCAGAACCCATTGACACATCTCGGGCACCATCACTGAGCCCTGTGACCGAACGCTGGGATATTTGCCGCGGCATTACGGAAATCCCTCAGTATGAATTAAGGACAAGAGAAGAGCTATTTGAACTCTATTTCTTGGCATGTAATCTGTATACAATCAGCATTCTAGAACGCCGTGTCTTGCATTCCGTTACAAATACGAGCTTCCTAGCAGTGGCTGTAGGGTAAGTCCGATGAATTCGGTATACACGGATGTTATGATGAACTGTACCTAGGTTCCCCGATGTGAGTGAATATGTACCAGTAGAGAATATTAAACTCCTGTATATTGCAGGTAAAAACTCACGTGACTATTCAATTCTCATTCAAGTCACTATTCCAGTGCGTATATGCTACGTTGTCGTTGAGATGAAAGATGCTGGTGTGATTACCTAGAGTCAATCTAGAGCCGAATAAGTGTATACAAATTTGATGTTAGAGCTCGAACTAGAATAAGAGAACTTAGCCTGAGTATCAAGTCTTGGTATGAACCAACTAGCCACCCGCAAGACGGGCCGTACAACGATCATCTAGTCTTTTGTCAATGCATAATAATGCCCTTATGGGGAATCGCAATGCCGTTTCACGAATCTGCCATGAATTAGTTCCTGCCATCGCTTTTCTCTCTTCTTAGTTTTTGTTCGCGTGTTTCAAGGTTGAAGGCCTCTACCAAGAGTCTAGACCTTACTATCTATTGACTTATCAACTAAAGTAGTCAAATCCCGAAGCCACCATCGAGATGCTGTCAAATATCTCGGCAAAAACTTCAAAGATGGCTTCAGAGGCTGGAATAATGCAAGTCAAATGCCGTAGAGTTATCACAGTGAGAATGCAGCGGTTCGGTTAACGAGTCAGCTGCTGGAAAGCCGTGGTGCAGGGATGGTAAAGTCCATATGGGATTCTCTAGAACTAAGAAAACCACTATATCATCAAAGCGCAAAGACTTGCTATTGAAACGCCCTCTATGGCCTGACCATAGTTACAGTGCATTAGTTCAGTTCAGTTCAGTTCAGTTCAGTGACGCCCTCGTCAAGTATGTTGTTAAACATTAACGTCCAGGAGGGGGTGTTGATGAACTCAAGCATCCTAGAGTTTTAGGTAACAACATTCGAAAAGAATGAATTGTGCAGTTTGAAGTCATGGCTGAATATTGTGGTCGCAAAGGCAAGGGGGGCTGGCTACTAGTTCGACAGGTATTCGTAATGGAGGTTCGGCCCGTAGCTGTTACTATCGTGGGTCTCGCTTCAGCTATTACTCTGAAGCGAGCTTCAACACAGACAGGGATTGGGACTTTTGTACATATTCGGCCTCGCAGTGTCTAATACCTTCTCGGTAGAATAGATCCTGAACCTGCCCCTCGTTATAATATAGAAATTCCGTCACATGTCTCTACATCGAATGTTACCAAGAGAGCTGATCTCAAGAATACTACCCAATGATGGGAGCAAAAGAGGCAATGTTTTAGACCTTTCACTCTCGTGTAGGACTTGGCAGTGGGACTTCCTACTTATCACTATTTCTGACTCATATTGATGCCTTTGGCCTTGATACATTCGAGTCAGAGCTACTGAATCTGGGCGCAGCGTTCCGTATATCCTCAAGGATATCATATTGTTAAGCATGTGATCACAGTTATCATGTCCAAGCTGAATGCAGGGCAAATTGTCTTGAGGCAAGATTCCTTGCTATAAACTCTATTTTACGATTCTTCATTTTTAGTTACACCTCGTTAGTCCATCACTGCTTGTTCGGCTTCAGCGTCCATGTCCTGAAGCACCTCATCCATCTCAGCTTGTGTGGCCTCCAGACCCTCAGAGCTCATGAGCTTATTGTTCTTGTCGTCAGCTGTACAGGGATTACTGGTTAGCGTACTGATAGACATGATGATCGGGGAAGCGGAATAACTTACTCTTCGCTTCAACGAGAAGATTCTCTTGGACTTCGCAATCAGTTAGAACGGATCCATCTCCAATGACGGCCCTCCTTCCAATGATGCAACGCGTCAGCTTGCAGGCTTTGCCGACAACTACACCTTCCATCAGTAGACATTGAGAAAGCTTAGCACCCTCGTTGATCTGCGAACCAGCGCCGATCACAGTCTCCTTGATAGATGTCTTTTCCTCGACTGTCACATTTTCAGCAATGAGACTGTCTTTTTGGGTAATAGTAGTACGAGGCTTGACACCTTCGGGATAAGCAATCTTCTTCGCGTGAACGTAAGGCGACGTAGACTCCCCACCAGTCTCCTCAAGCGATGGGAGCTTAGCTAGTTGGAGAGAAATAGCAAGCAAGAGTTGTGCAGTATCTACACGTCGGATTAAGGGCGCAGATTCCCCACCAGGGTGGACGTAAGCAACAATCGGTGGCACTTCAAACGAGTTCGCCTTTTTGCTAACCGAGCTAGATTTGTCATCGACCGTAATGCTTGGTGTCTGTGTTGCGCTCTCGTCGTGGGAGACTGGGTTTCCTAAGCTGGGCTTGTTGTTTGGACTGGAATCTCTGGGAGACGATGATGAACCTTCATCATCTTCTGGCTCTTCAACCCGACCCTGACTACACGCGCTTTCCAGGTTGAGCTTCTCAGCGAGACCTGTCTGCCAGCCGGCCTTTGCCCACCATCCGATAACATCTTCGCCGATGCTCTCCAAGCGATCGTTGTCCTTGATAAAATCGAGAACCCATCGGGGGAAGATGTAGATGTGGGCATCGCGGTGTGTGGTGAACATTCGTACGCGAGAATGATTGCGCAACAAACCGTGGCGGACTGGAAGCGAGTTCCTCTCTCCTGTCAGATCCTTCAAAGAGTCTGTGGGCATGGAGTAGACGAGCTTGGATAGGTTTGAGAAGAGTGATCCCCTGGGTGGCGTGACTGGAGATGAGGGCAGGGGAGTTGTTGCAATGAAGTCGGTCTCCTCCTTCTTGACGGGAGCAACAGCCTTTGTGTCATACCAGACACCAAGAGCTCCGCTGTGAACAGATCGATAGCCATTGGAGAGCCTGGCAGTTCCCAACATGTCTGTTAGGCTAGCTGACTTGACCATCCATGACTGAAGAAGCTTGTCTCCCCCAAGCTCGCAAACCAAGTCACAAGGCAGGACTACAAAGTCACCGGTGATAATCGACCTGACCTCAGGTAGTCGCAAGATCTCGGCGGTGCCTGTGTTCTGATCAAGGTCTGCCGGTGAGAGGATGTCAGGTCGTGGCAGGGGTAGAGCAGTCAGGTGAGGGTTGGTGTTAAGAGCCGTAGAGATAGTTGCAGAAGCAGTCGGTGGGCAAATGAGATTTATGTCTAATAGTTGTGAGTTTCGAGTTGTCGGTCAGTTGAGAAGAAAGGAGGCTGCTTGTTCCCATCCAGTTTTCAGATGAGTCAAACACCACAATCCTGCTCTACTTACCTGTGATGCCAGTTCGGTAGCAAAAGTCGAGCGCATACCAGACCATAGGTCGGTTAGCAATAGGTAGAAGGGCCTTCGGACTCTCATCAGGGTTTGAGGTGAATGTCGGGAAGGACGAGCCAGGCCCGCAAAGAATGAGGGCTTGAAGCCCAGTTGAAGGCATCGAGACAGCGTGGGGCATATCGCCGAAGAATCCTCTGTTGAGTGATGACAATCAAGCCGATGGTTTTGAAAGAAATCCCGGGATCTTGTAGGCAAGGTGTCGTGAGTATAGTGAGCTTTTCGGTCTGTTTAATCGAACGCGAAAGGCTGTTGTTGGGATGTTCGCAGTCGGTATGAAGTGAAGAGTCACTCAATGCATTGCCAAGACATCAAAAATGTACGTACGTGGGGTGGTGTCCCTCATGTGGCTAGTGAGCTGAGCACCGCCACAGACATCAGCCTTGCTTCACGTGGTCGGCCAGTCCCCGACCTCGGTACGGATTATTGGATAGTCCCCCCGCAATCGAGCCCCTGAAGCTGAGCTCTTTGTCGGCCCTCGGGCTGCCCGCTGACCCGTTGTTGCTGGGGTAGATGGCCTCAGCTTGCAGCTTACTCCACTGTGTTATTGAAGCTGATAGTAACACCAACCACCGCGTATCTCGAATAATCGCCTCGAGCCTCGCTACATTAAACGGTGCATTTTGACGCAATCGGTTCAGGACAGTGCATTGTCATAGCTTTATCAGCACAAAAAGGCCCCTTGCGCCTTCTGCCATTGGCATTATTTCCTCCACCTAGCAATGCGACAGCGCGCTGCTTAAATGTCGCCCGATCATGGATCGTCGCGGTCGCGACGAGGAGTCTGGAGTCACTGGGTTCCTCTCGCAGTTACACTTACAGTTGCGACTGTAGGCGTCGCTGCCTGGGTATGGAGCCAGCGTAAGGACGGAGATGAGGAGGACGACCGCGGTCTTGATTATGGGCATCAACCCCGGGGAGGCGACAATCAACCATACGGTACCCGCGATGTCGGCTCGCGTGATATGCAAGCATCAGAGAAACCACCACGACCTGATGATCAAAGCCACGGAATTGCGCATGCGGACGAAGGAGCAAACAGTGGAGGCTGGGGTTCGCGCGTGTCTGGTGCTCTGCGACGAACACCGAGCCCGCAGCAGTTCTTCGATTCGACAGGTAAGACTGTGGCGGCTGGTGTCGCAGCTGCGAGTGCAGCTATGGGCAAGGCTTTAGCTTCCATTCGCGAGGAGGACAAGAGCCCCTTAGACGATACCAATCCCTGGCAAGAGGAAGAAGATGCTAAGAATGAACGAGCGCCCGCCGATACGTCTTCGCCACTCGCCGGCGGCAGTAGACGACGCAAGACGGTTGCGATTGTGGTATCCGCCGAGACAGGCGCCGTGCCTGAAGAGGAGGATGGCTTTCACGAGCACGCTGTAAGCAGACAAGGCAATGCCTATGTTCCTCCCACTGACGTACAGCAGTCTATACTCTCCCACATCCCCCGACACATCGACCATTCCAAGGTCAAGCTATTTGTTCTGATCTACGCCCCTGGTTTGAAGGAACCCACCTTGGATAGTGCTAATAGTAACCTTCCGCCAACGTCGCTGAGCTCTTCATTTTCTAACATTGGACACGATCAAGTTCAAACTCCCGCCGAAGAATCGAAGAACCAGCTGTATGCTTTTCGTGCTTTGGAATCACAGTATATGCTGACCAGTCTTAGCGAATCCGCAAGCCCTGCCTACAACTCAATCTATTCGCAGGCCCTGGGCTTGGTTGAGAAGGAAACCATGGTTCTCCCTTTTACGACACCTAATGGCCATGTTCATATCTTGCGACACCTTCAACCAGAAGTTATCTATCTCCAGAAGGCTCTTTCTGGTCAAGATGGCAGTATCATCACGACCCTTCAGACCTGGCTTCGTCATGACGTCATCTTGGTTGTTGGCGCAGATGGTGGTTCTGGTGGTTTAGCAGATAGCGAATCCGAGGCTGAGAGATCCAGTAATAAGAAGGAGTGGTGGCAGCGACCCGAAAGAGTTGGAAGAGGACGTGGAGTTGTGGTCGTTGATAGTAACAGGCTAAATGATGATTGGGCGCGTCGAGTCCAGGGACGTGAGTAAGGCCAAACGCGTCTTGCGATATAGCACGAGATACCATGGACGTTTCTTTTTCGATTTAAAGTATATGTGTGAGGATTTTTATAGCACAAATGCACGTATTATTCAATTAAGTTTTAAGTTTACTTTCCATTTAAATCATTTCCCTCTGATATCAACGTTCCCTCGTTTATTTTGCTTTTGTTCTTTGTCCCCTTGTCCCTTGACCTGGAGGCTCTAGTACACGTGACCCAAACTCTTCCGTAATCCAACCGACCTCATCCCAGGGAAACCACCAGTGATACGGCGACCAGGTGTACAACATCATCGGAATAATATCCGACTTTCCATACCACGAAACGGAATTCGATGAATACAGTGGACAATACTACTTTACAAGCTGTCCGTATGATCTGTATTCGCTTTATTTGAATTGCGCTTCTTCGGAAGACTCGCGTTACCTTCCCGCGATCACCACGACCAACTCCGCATCACGCGGACGACGACGTGCGACGACCCCGATTCATTCGAAAACACCTCTCGGACTCGGCATTGTGCCGCTACAAGTGGTTCATTCATGTTTCCGCATTGAAAAACCACCAAATCAACGTTAAACTGATAAAGCGGCCGATATACCGTCATAATCGCTAGCCCCCGCGGCGCAGCGCGACTTCGTCACGATGGCGCCAGTTGGACCCATCGTCCAGCAAAATGTCGCCAACAAAGTGAAGCGCCCCATCCCTCCTGGCATCCAGACGAACGGCGCGACAACACCATCGAAATCATCACCATCACCGTTAATGTCCGCCAAGAAACCGCCGCCAAGTGCGAAGCAGCCGCCACATTCGGCCAGCGACAGGGCCATCACGGCATCATCCGTTCGACCTGTCAACCGAGCTCGACGAGAAACAGCATCGCAACTACAAGGTCGGCATTCTAGGAACAGTGCCGGCCTGCGATCAGCGTCTATGGCGGCGGATCAAATGGCCCACGATACGGAACCTCGACCCTATGGTACGTTTATACCTTGGCATGTTATTTGTGGTTTACGCGCTAACAACTGTGAAGTGGTCACAGACCAATACATCTTGAGCAAGTTCGCTGGCCGACCTCCGTCTTTAATCGTACATCTGCATCCCAACCATTTCCGATTCGATAGCCAAGATGGCATGTTTCCATACAAGTCACCCATGAAGATTTTCGTCGACCACGTCAAAGCCCGCACAGTCCCTCATGATCTTCTTTCCTGGTTTAACGATGCGGGTGTGTCGTTTTACGATGGATGCCTTATCGTTCAACTTCACGATCACAAATCTCTTACCCAAGCTAAAGATGTTACTAAGCCTGCTTCAACCAAGGGTTCCACGGTGGCATCGTCGATTCATAACTATAACCAATGGCTAACTCCCTCCCCGAATGTCCCTTTCCCTCAAGAAGGGTCGCCGAATATAGACGGGAAGCCAAAGCCAGGTAATGCTGCAGAAAAGGAAGAATCTCCAATGCCAGCCCCTGAAGAGCAGAAGGAAAAGGCTAAGAAGCCGCGTGTCTTCACGGTCGTTCTCCATCCTACACCAGAAAGCTTGCAGATGGATTTGATTATCAAGGCGTCTACCCCTCAAGGGGCCAACGATGTATCGGGGCAACCCCCTTCGACTCCCATGTCTCTGGTTCCACCAACACCGACTGCTGCCAGCATGCCGCCTCCTGCAAAGCGTCAAAAGCGTGAAAAAACAGAACTCGACAGTAGCAACATCCATGAGGCAGAGGGTCAAATCCTCCTTGCTACAAATGCACCGTTGGTGCTTGATCCCACTAATACAATAGAAGAAACCATAATCCTGTTGGAGGCGATGAGTCACCCCAAACACTCACATGCTCCTCCAGAACCGAAGACGCGCAAGCGAACTCGCGCCGAGATGGCTGCGGACGAAGCACAAGCTGCAGAGACAGAACGTTTTATGCTCTATGCAGACTCGCGTTTGGCGCCCAGCGCAAATGGTGTGCAAAATGGTGGCACAGCGGACGTCGACGCTTCTAATGGTGCATCGACATTTGAGCCAAGATTTGAGCGCTTCAAGATTCTTGACGAGATCAAAGCACAGCATAATGAGAAGAAGGAGCAAGATAAACTTAAGCAGCAAGAAGCGGACCGAAAGCTACAGCAACAGAGAGCGCAAATGCAACAAGAGGCCGTCCAGAACGCTCAAAAGCAAGCCCAAGAAGAACGAAATCGCCGTGAAGCTGCGGCCAGAGAGAACTCAATGCGACAGGCTGAACAACAACGACAGGCACAAGCACAAGCTCAGGCTCAAGCTCAGGCCCAGGCTCAACAAGCTCGTGCACAAGCTGCAAGCCAGGCTGGCCAGACCAATCAAAATGGTCAGAGACCCAATGGAAACCAACAACAACATGGTCATCCTCAAACGAATGGAGTCAATAATAATGCCGTGGGCACTCCTCAAATGGCCAACACCATGCCGCCACAGGCACAGCCTCGTTTCCAAGCCCAAATTTCACAACCACCAGCATCTTCTCCCGTGGCTCGACAAGGAACTCCTCAACACATGTCGTCTCCCATGGTTGGAAGTGTCCCTATGCAGCAGACCAACTCCGGCATGGCAAACAGTCCTCCACGGCCATCATCTATTGTTCAGAACCCGGCCGCTATGTCTGTTCCTATGACTCACAATATGTCGTCCAGAGGGAGCCAACAAAGTCACCCCTCAGGGACACCGAGGATGCCTCATTCAACCCCCAACATGGCGCAAGGAACGCCCGTCAATCGGCCCGCTATGACCGCCACTCCTCGCATGACCCAGGTCAGCCCGCCACCGGCTATGATGGCACAAAACTCGCAACCTGGCCAAGGCATGATGATGAACAACCCAGGCATGAACCAGCAAAACCAACAATTAGCTGCACAGCTTGCACAGCAGCGTGTTCTTCAGCAGCAGCAGCAATTGTTACATAACATGAATAATGGCAACATGAGTCAGATGAGCCCGCAGCAACAACATTCGATGATGCAGATGATGCAGAGGCAGTTGATTGCTCAGCAACAGCAAGGCAACATGCTGTCCCCTCAACAGCAGCAACAGCAGCAGCAGGTTGCTGCCCAGTATGCCCAGCAAATGCAGAACATGCAGGGCAACCAAATGCGTCAATTCCCACCGCAGATGCAGGCACAGTTGCAGCAAATGATTCGTATGAACCAAATGAATAATGGTCAAATGGGCAACAGTCCTATGCAGCGCCAAGTCAGTGAGCAGATGATGAATGGAAACAACAACATCCAAGCTTTTCAGGCAATGCAGCAGCAGCAGCAGGTGCAACAACAGCAACAGCAGGCGCAACAACAGCAGGCGCAACAACAGCAGCAGCAGCAGCAGCAGCAGCAGCAGCATCCTCAACACCAAATGGGGCAAATGGGTGCTATGGGTCAGCAAGGGGCCCTTCAGCTCCAAGTACAGGCCCAGGCTAGAACCATATATCAACGAATGGTCCAATCCGCAGCCGTCAAGCACGGCGGAACGGATAAAATCCCGCAGGAGCTGTTCAATAAGATGAAGACCGCTAGTATGAGTCAGGCTTCAACAATAGTACAGCAGCATATGCACCAACGCAGGCAACAGCATAACATGCAACAGCAGCATAACATGCAGCAGCAAATCCAGCAGCAACAAATGCAGCAGATGCAACAACAGCAAATGCAGCAGCAGATGCAGCAGCAACAAATGCAACAACAACATTTGCAGCAGCAGCATAATATGCAACAGATGCAAGGGATGAATGGCATGATGGGTGGCCCTCAGGGGATGTAATGTTTTGACCAGGATTTGAAAGGGAGTTGAACGATGGGAAGAGTCTATGTTATGGCAGACAACAGGGACAGGTTTGGTGACCACGGAGTTCAGGAGGATTCAGGATTGTTCTTATTTGTTTTTCTTTTTCATGTTTACGAGTTTGGGCAGACTTATACCCCACGGAAAGCGTTCATATCAGGTCAAGGGATTCTTGTCAACTGCTTATAGTTATGGTCTTTTATTATTGGATAATATAAAGATAGGTATCTCGGCCGTACGTGTGTCATCACAGGCACGTATCAGCGGGGACTGGAGTAGTAAAAGAGTCGTTCAAGATCACCTTCAAAAGTGTACACGTGCTTGATAGCTAACTCGTATTGAGGTAACCTAGAGAAGAATTTGTGTTCTCGCTACATTTGTAAGCTATATCCAAAATACCTACGCTGCAGAGGTTTGATGTTCTGGGTGGCTCGTGCTGGCTGTCACGTGCAGCGCAGTTTGCGACGCGGAATGACACAACCGCCAAGACAGGAGCTTCATTAGTAGGTACCTAGTTTACCTCATCCAATCGTTGACGCTACCTACGTAAATCCGCGATACAGTAGCTCAAGGCAACGTGACCATTTCATCACGCAGCTTCTGCTACAAGACACACGCAAGAGAATACATTCGGCTGAGCCCTTTCGTTCGTTCAAGTATAGCGGCCACGTTTCAACAGTTTCTTTTTCTTTCCATCCGCAACCCCGTCCTTCCGGTATCATCGTATAACGTCTCTCCCTATCTCAACTTCCGTGCTGTTCTGTCAAGGGCTTTACAATGCATCGACCGGATCTGTTGGCATTTCTACTGCCCCTGTTGGCTGCGCCGGCTTTTGCAGCAGAGACCCTCGACTGTGGAAAGATTCGCGCTGATGGACATACATTTGATCTCTCTAAGCTTGGTGGACCGCATTCAGTTGTGACGACGCGATACAGGCCCAACCCACCCGAACACTATAACACAACCTATACATTGGACATTTGCAAGCCGTTGAAGAAGAGCGGAGGCAAGAAGTCGCCAGAATGTCCGAATGGCACTCGGGGTGCGTGAAGACTCTATTACGATTACAAAGCTTTACTGACAAGCTCTAGTTTGCGCCATTACACACCTTCTCAAGACTGACGAAGACAAGAAAGAGACCGATGAGGTTACGAACGTCGTTGCGATCGCAGGAAACCTCGAGAACGCCGGTGGTTCTCGATTCGAGTGGACTCCTACAAGACTTAGCACGGCCGAGTCGAACTCTGATAAGAAGAAGGAGGGTTTGCGCCTTGTTCTCATGGGAGGAAAGGATCCTTTATCCGGCCCTTCCAAGGAGAGGACAGACCAAAAAGCCATTGTTGAATTCCTCTGCGATCCTGAGAAGGAGGGAACAGAAGGCGAGTGGGTATCCGAGGAGAAGTACGAGAAGCGAGCGGACGAAAAGAAAAATGACGATGAGAAGGAAGACGACGACAAGGACGAGGGCGAGTCTACTCTTGAGCATCAGCTCAAGCATGATAATGCCTCGCTTGTCTGGGATGGCTTTGAAAGCGAGAAGAGTGCCAGAATTCTGCGCTTGACATGGTACACCAAATATGCTTGCGAAAAGCGAGAGGAGAACGGCGGTGGTGGCAGCGACGATGATGGGGAGAGCACCAGTTCCCACTGGGGATTCTTCACTTGGTTCACCGTCATGTGAGTACATCCATTTTTTGACTTGTGCAGCGGTTTTTAACGTACTTATCTAGTGCTTTCCTGCTTATTGCTGGTTACCTTATTTTCTCGTCTTGGATCAACTTCACTCGCTACGGCGCACGAGGATGGGATCTTCTTCCCCACAGCGACACTATCCGCGACATCCCTTACCTGCTTAAGGACTGGATTCGCCGAGTCCTGAACACTGTTCAAGGCACAGGTAGCCGGGGTGGATACAGTGCGGTTTAGAGCAGGTTAAGAAGTTGGCTTTGCTTTTGTATCATTCGAAGTGGAATATCAGACTTTACAAGGTCTGTTTGTGCGCGAGGGGCTATGGTATGGCGCTTATGCTAGCAATTCATTTTTAGCTGGTTTGTATACATAGGTTGGGATTTCCGGTCTTCGGGTCTCGTATTATGAATCGAGTGTTTAGAGCAAGATGCGAACATGCAGTGTTAAGGAGTCAGCGTTGGGCAGGTTAATGCAATATTCATATATCTGTGTCGCGACAGTTGCCAAATTTATCATGACTCTATGTTAACGAATAGGTCTGGCCCTTTGTCGTGATCTGACTTTTACTAGTAGTCTGCGCCGAGTAGTTTCTGTGAGTCAGTAGAAAGAATACAGCAGTCAGTCGAAGATCGGGAAGAATTGATGATTGTATTGCACAGGGCGTGCCTTAGAAGACTTGAACTCACTAACAGGGGTCAGAGAAAGACACTGCATCATGATTCCATAGCCTGACTCAATAGTTTCCCCATAATCAAGACCCTTCCTTGTCATGGCCGCTCGAGTGGCTCCATTGTGAGTAACTTGTCCCAAATAAAGTTGCTAGCGTCATAAAATGGTCTGCGATAGCGGAGGCGATTGATAAGATAAAGCCACAAATATTCTCTCGTCTCGTTGAACCCCTCCAGACCAATACAACAATTCCTGCATATCTCGTTTCTTCCTCCTCCCTTTGTCTTTTTTATTTGTCGCATTCGATTATTAATAATCGTAATGGCTATGCGATTTCCCTTCCGAGCTCGATTGGCCAGCTCCTGCGCCGTCGCCCGTCCTCGGATCGTTCGCCGAGGTCTTGCTTCGCTGCCAAATGCCGACGTCGCGGCCGACTCCAAGAGCGCTGCCATTGTGAACGAGCATGCGCCTTATATGGTCGCTACATATGCTCGACCCCCGCCGGTGTTTGTCAAGGGAAAGGGTTCATGGCTCTGGGATGCTGAGGATCGCAAGTTTCTTGATTTCACTGCCGGTATCGCCGTCAATGGTCTGGGCCACTGCGATCCTGAGTTTACTCGTATCATGACTGAGCAGGTAAGCCGATTTGAGAACTATGCTGTCCATGGTTATCACTAACATGAAAACTTACAGGCCGAGACCCTCGTTCACGCTTCTAACCTCTACTACAACCCATGGACCGGCGCCCTGTCTAAGCTCCTCATCGAAAAGACTCTCGAGTCTGGCGCTATGCACAACGCCTCCTCAGTATTCGTCTGCAACTCCGGATCTGAAGCCAACGAAGCCGCTATCAAGTTCGCCCGCAAGGCCGGCAAGATCGTCGACCCCTCCGGCGAAAAGGTCGAGATTGTATCCTTCAACAACGGTTTCCACGGCCGAACCATGGGCAGCTTGTCCGCGACCCCGAACCCCAAGTACCAGAAGCCTTTCTCGCCCATGGTCCCTGGCTTCAAGACTGGTGATTACAACGACGTTGCAGGAATCAATGTGCTGGTCACTGAGAAGACGTGCGGTGTGATCGTCGAGCCTATTCAGGGTGAGGGTGGTGTTACTCCTGCGTCCGAGGAGTTCCTTGTTGCACTCGCTAAGCGATGCCATGAGGTTGGTGCTGTTCTGATCTACGATGAGATTCAGTCCGGTCTCGGACGAACAGGTACATTCTGGGCTCACGGAAACCTGCCCAAGGAGGCTCACCCCGATATTCTCACCACAGCCAAGGCTCTCGGAAACGGCTTCCCCATCGGCGCTGTCCTCGTCACACAGGATGTCGCTGATAAGATGAAGGTCGGCGACCACGGTACCACTTTCGGTGGAAACCCTCTTGCCTGTCGTCTGGCACACTACATTGTCGGTCGTCTTGCCGATAAGCAACTCCAGGCCGACGTTGTCGCCAAGTCAGAAATCTTCAAGCAGCGCTTCGCCAAGCTACAAAGCCAATACCCCGACCTTGTCCAGGAGGTCCGTGGTCGAGGTTTGATTCTCGGTCTGCAACTATCTCAGGATCCTACACCTATTATCAAGGCTGCTCGTGAGCGTGGTCTGCTTATCATCACTGCTGGTGTTAACACATTGCGATTTGTGCCCAGCTTGACTGTGACCGAGGCCGAAATCAATCAAGGACTGGATATTTTGGAGACTGCCATCGCTTCTACTCGATAAAGAGTATGTATACTTACTCGTGGGGTTATATGGTGTTCATGATTACAGGGCTAAAAGTAGATTTATGATGTAGAGAGCGGAGCTAGATAAAAGACTAGATACCATATACTGATTTACGTTTTACATCGGGTTCATCTTCTTATATCCATATACCAGGGCAACGTTACTAAAATAAACTCAACCCTGACTGGTGTGAATGGAAACACAGCCGGGTATCACTCGCTTCACGCGTGCCCTTCGGGGGGCGGCAGTTCCTGGTTCGAGCCCAGGGTTTGGGAGTGCCTTTTCTTTTATTGACCTGATTCCAATTTAAGGTTTATGGCTGATCATGACGCGGAACTGTGGCCTGGTGCCCTATTAAACCTTGGAGACTGTTCACTTTGCTGTCGACAGAATGTATATTTATGCTAAGTCTGGTGGGCAAAACAACAACTGAATAGTCCGCTATATACCAGTCAGTAGGGTGCGATAAGCTTGTACGTGGCCATTCCCAGTACCGCAGTTATCAAAAATGAGGTGAAAGAAAGCTTTCTTATATAGGTAGTCTTGTTCAAAATCATTACATAGCTCTTATACACAATACGCCTCATCATGCGCTCAACGCCAAAGCCATAGCAAATTACCCCTTCTATGGTACCCTAGCAAATAGCATGTGTCTTTCCATGCTTGCCTTGGAGAGAATGTTGTTCGTCCTGGAAACTGTTAGTTACAGAACATACACTATGCAGGGTGTTGGTAACTCACCTTATAAACGGGATGGGCATGCTTTCCACGCCCCATGGCAGAAATGTGGTTTCTGATATACTCTTCACGCTTCTTAATCGACTCCTGATCCGTTTCCTTGAGAAGACCGTGACAGAGCTTGACATCACAGATAAGCTGGTCACATCGACTCTTTGTAAAATCCTCTCGCACGACAACACGCAGCATCTTGACACCAGAGTTGGGAGCCATGGTGTAAGCAGGAACGACCCAACCTCGAGAGCGCAGGTGGTGAGCAAGAGCAAACTCGTCGTAGTAACGATCAGGGTCGCCGCCTTCTTCAATAGTCTTGAAGCGGAAAGCTACGAGAGGGAGACCGGCGCCTGAACGTTCCGACATGATGACGAAGCCGAGGTTTTCGAGAGTTTCTGTCAGGTAGTCTGCTGTACGGGTGAGGTTACTCATGATAGCACGGTAACCGTGCTTGCCGAGACGGATGAGCTGGTAATATTGGCCGATGACTTGCGATGCACCCTTGGAAAAGTTAAGGGTGAATGATGATTGGTCGGCGCCGAGGTAGTTGATGTTGAAGACGAGCTCTTGAGGGAGATACTCTGGAGATCGCCAGATGACCCAGCCAACACCGGGGTAGACAAGACCGTACTTGTGGCCTGAGACGTTGATAGAAACGACTTTTTCACATCGGAAGTCCCACTCCAAGTCAGGAACGACAAAAGGAGCCACGAAACCACCACTGGCAGCATCGACGTGGATGGGGACATCAAGGTTACGCTCAACGAGAAGATCGTTGATGGCCTTGATATCCTCATACTCACCAGTGTAAGTAGTTCCGAGAATAGTGCACATACCAATGGTGTTCTCGTCGCAGAGATCAACAGCCTCATCAGGATCCATTACAAACCTGTCAGGTGTGCAGTAAACAAGCTTCTCGTCAATCTCAAAGTATCGAGTAGCCTTTTCCCAACACACCTGGACAGCAGAGGACATGACGATGTTGGGATGTTCTGTGCTCTTGCCTTCAGCTTGTCTACGGTTCTTCCAGCGCCTCTTCATGGCTAGGACAGCAAGCATGATGGCTTCTGATGAGCCGACGGTGGATGTACCGACTGAAGAACCAGGAGGTGCATGGAACAGATCGCCGATCATGTTAACGCAGCGGTTCTGGATATCAGCTGACTGAGGATACTCCTCGTAATCGATAAAATTCTTGGAAAAGGACTCTGCCATGAGCTTCTCGGCTTCATCTTCCTAAACCGGGTGTTAGTGAAGCTATTCAGAAATGTTATAGTGGGGTAGTTCTGCGCATGGGTTGGTGTTGTAGCGCCTGTCATCCCCAGCAAAGCCAAGAAATGGTTCCGTCTCCGCCGTGAGCGGGGGTAAGATCGATGACATTCTTGGCATGAAATGAACTTGGCCGGAACCAGAAAAGTTCATGATTTAGTTTTAGTTTACGTACCATGTAAGTCGTGACGAAAGAAGCCAGACTGTAAATAGCAATTAGCTGTTGTTTTCGCATCATAGTATGTCTATCAGAGTAAACAAGAACCTACTTGAGCATGGGGTTGTTGTCGAGACTCAGATCATCCTTGATCATGCGATAAGCAACTTCGCGAGGCATTTCACCCTCAGGCATATGATGTCGAGGAAGATCCATCCCCGCAAAGCGAGAGCCATAGACGCTGGTGGTGAACTCATCTGGGTAGCTGGCCAGCTTCATCTGAGGCTTCTTGGATGTCCGAGAGCTCGATGAACGGACGGAGGCAGCGTCAGAGTCATCTCCGCGATGAGCACCGCCGACAACAGAAAGATGAGCCATGTCGTCTACAAGAGAAGAAGAAGGGGCAGTTTTTGAGGGGAAATATCCGTTTGTTGTAGTCGAGTTTCCTTGATCGTCTGTCTCAATGATGGGAACAGGCGAAGCAGCCTCACTTTCAGAATGCTGAACGAGACTCATGATGAATGAGGGGTAGAAGAAGCTCTTATAAAGACAATAATAGCTTGGTAAACGCCAGAAGGTTTAACTTGATGCGATAGGCCAAAAAGGGAATACGGGAGCAGCCGGTTTGGTGTGTATTGTATTGTATTGGATTGGATTGGATTGTTTTTGTGGCGCGTTGAATATGCTAAGATATGGCTTGTCTAGTTGGTTGAGTCTTTTGGTAATGACGGCACGCCGCAGGTAGCTAATGCTTTCAAGAGTTCGGTGGAGGGGTAGAACGGAAAGGTCGGCAATAGACGAGAAAGGACGTGTAATACACAATGTAATGTGAGGGACAGACACAAGATTATGTGTCTTTGAGTATAAGTCAAGAGAAGAGTAGAGTTGAGTAGATAGTAAGATGGATACGAGTGAGATCAAGAGGAAATCAAGACGGATTACAATGCAGAAGCCACCGACTTTTTAAATGATTCTCTCACAAAAAACATGAATAAATAAATGCCTCCAAAATAGGAGCATGGAAATTCGGCACGGGGGTGCATAACAGATCCATTTCATTGAGGCCCCTAAAGAAGCGGTACCATTACCTGAATCTTTCAACTGTAAGAGCTCAACTCAGAGCTTGGGGGGGAAAGCACAGCCCTGTTCTTTACCTATTCCATCCGATAAAACGTATTATACTGTACAATACCGCTGAATACACGCGCAAAAGATACTTGATAGCTACCAGTTAAACAATCCCGTTTACATCCGTCCTCATCATGCGCTATTGGATTATTGTTTGTCTGTGCTTTTGATGACGATCTCTCCCTTGTCTCTTCGGTGATACCAGGGAGCTTTTGCTTGACTTACACCGACAGACCTACCATTCTGTCTTTAGCATTGGTTCTTTTGTATATCCCTCATATGTTTCTGAGGTTATCAAACTTCATTTGTCCAATAGTTTGACAACGGGCGGCCTCACGTTTGACTGGAAAAGGAAATGAGTGGTAATATTCGTGTTCACTGAGTACAGTAACGAAACCCGCAACTTTGGGTTCAGGTCAGGCCAGGTCAGCTCACCTTGCGCGCGTTCAAAATGACCCCCTTTTTACTCAATCGGGCAACTCGGTCAGGTACTGTACATGTCTTGTTTCGGTGACATGAAGCAACACGCGGTTAAGGCTCAACTCAACACTGGGGTTTGGGTCAAAAGCATCTGATGTTTTGTTTTTGTAAAAGGGGTAGAATAGTTAGGCTGCGCTCTTTTCGTGCTTGAGATGAAGCAATCGTATCAGAAGACCCTTGTTACTTTGGGGTGCAGCTACAGGAATGTGATCCTATTTGCTAGAATGTCTGTAACGATGTACGGTACCTTAAACGTTACATGCTTATGATGGCATTTCCCCAGGTAAAGTCGGTGTGTCTGTTTGCCATAGATAGTATCGCCTCAAGTGTCCTTCTATTGTATTCTCTGGATGAAGCATCTTGATCATCTAGACGCCTGAACCCCCAAAGTTTGACCCTGTGGGCGCATTCATGTCTTACGTCCCATGTTGTTTTGTATTATACCCCCATTCTATGGCCATGTCTGGACCTTGACACTTCGTTAATGATCTGTATGCTGCAAATCATTCAGCACCGTCATCAAGCTATCCTTGCTCTCGGGCATCAACGACGTAGTCCCGGGATCATCGGATAAATTCAAGAGACGAATAACTCTAGACTTTCTTTTCAGGTCTTTCCACTGAAACAAATTTGCTATTTACAGGGCTGAGTAGGCAATGTCAGACGGCAGGCCGGACAACATGCGCGGCCCAATCACGGAGGTTGCCGGCCGGGACATCGGCCTCTAGACCCACAGCCCCGGCCGTCTTCCGTATTAATGGCCTATCCCATTAATTATACCAACCTGTACATATACCTGGGATCAACAATTCCCTCCTCAAACACCACGTATATCGTAAATGCCAGCCCTCCAGCCTTGACTATTCCTAACATCCCTGCGGTTTCTCCGTGAGGTGATGACCCGATCCAAGTGGCGTGACATCCTCCCTCAGCCCAGTCAAGGCTCCCCAGACTGAAAGACCTCAAGGATCCAATCGGCCCAACTCCCGCTTATTTTTCCCATTGCGAGTTGCGTGTTTTACTCACCGAGAAACTGACGCAGATACGGTCCGTCCGCCCCCTTTTATGCCCTGTTAGTCTTTATTCCCGGAATCTAGATGCTTCAAAGCCTTTTACTCTCGGTCGCTGTCCGTAACAGCGGCTTGATGGATATCTTGAATTATGCCTTCACCTGTTATGACGAGTTCGTGAGGCTACTGTGAAACGTTGGTCAGCATGATCATGCATGAATAAAGCTGCAACAATATGAATAATGAATGACTATGCATTCATCTTACTAACAGATACTGGTATTCTCAAACTCTACTGTCGAAATCTACAGTATAAACTACCCTGGTTCAAAGCGCGATGATCCGTCGGTTTGGGTCGGGATCCGCTCGATCAAGTCTTGGCTGCTTCGTTTATTCTTAGAAATGTTCTAGAAGCTTGACATTTCGCAGTATTTGTCTCGTACATGTCTGAATTGAAGTTATCAGTTTCTAATAAGGGTGTCCTTGTTATCTACAGACGATCATCATATCTTCGTAAGCCCAACTGTACATATATACTTCCATCAACTTATCACCGACTCACACTATGTATCCATGAAATATCGCTATATCCAAATGACCATGCAGCGCAGTAAAACATATCCATCAGTCCTCATCGTCAACCATACCTGTCAGCCCACTAGCCAGACCTTGCATTCTCCTCCCGAGTAAATCATCCGAACTCTTCAACTTGATCAGACTCTTATTCCTGTTCTTACTCTTGCTCAACCCCACACTCTTCCGTCTCTTCTTATCCCCATCTCCATTAGTATACGCCCGTGGCGTCGTATCTCCGCTTCCACTACCGTCATGGATCTCTGTCAAGACAGTATCTTGCTTCGGCAGAGGTGGTGATGGCTGGTTGGAACTTCGACGCTGGTTCATCTTTGTCATGCTGATCTCGAGAGGTTTATCTTCTTCTCCACTGGATTCGGTACGAGCATGGTGTCTTCCGTCACCGTTGATGCCGAAACCATTAGTCTGAGAAACTGCAGCTCTTGCTTGGCGATCTTTGCGAACGCGCATGACGTGGGCGTGCTCGAAGAGCTGGTCAAACCAGTCCACGCATCGTTCAAAGTGTCTCCAGGCGGGAGGATATACGGTTGGGAACTGCATAAAGCCATGGGATGTGCCGGGAATCAACATGACCTCCGCAGCATCTCTGTCGTTGAAGTCTGCTCCGTCGGCTTCATCTTGTACAAAGGCAGCTTCTTTGGCACGGCGAAGTCTCCCAGCAAAGATGACTGTATCGTCGACTAACGGATCTCGTTCTCCGGTCATAAAGTACGTCTTGGGGAAGTCAACGAGTAAAGCCTCGGGTGCGAGGACGGGACTGAGGAGATAGTCCTGGCTGAAGTCTGGGCGGTTGTGGGCGCCGATGTATAGGATGATCATGGCTCTCATCATCTCTGGGGTAAGAACTCGATCATTGAAATAAGAGATCATTGACGACGTCGCCAGTCGTGTCTTCATCGGTTCAACGTGATGAGATGCGTTCTTTCCATTGGCTTCTGGGGCCTCCTTTGGGAAACTCAGCGATCGAGGTCCGACATGAGAGAACTCGGGGTGTGGGCTTTTAGGTCCTTGAGACGCCACAATCTGAGCTTCTTTTGTTGTCAAACTGTTCAGTTTACCGTTCAACTTGGCATCCGGTGGTGGCGATCCTTCTTCCTCATCATCGGAATGGTGAGGCGTTCCCACAAGCTCATTGTACTGCATGCTCTTTCGTCGCATGATTCTCCGATTGGTCTTTCTCATCTTTCGATCCTTGATCAGAGACATTTGCTCATCAGTCATCCAGTTGCCAATGTTCATATCCAAAGCTGGGTAGAAGCAAACCAGTCCATCAGGAGCTGGTAGATCAGTTTGTCCCGGTCTTCGGAACGCCGGATGTCTTGTTTCCATGATCATCAAGGTCGCCGCGACCACGAGGTTTCCTCCAGCGCTATCACCTGTGATGATAATCCGAGGAACCTCAGTGCCTGGTAGACCCATGCATCGACCCTTCGTGTTGACGATGGTCCTGTAGACATCGAAGCACTCATTCAGTGCGTATGGGTACGGAAACTCGGGTGCCTTCTTGTAGTCGAGACTCAGAATAGGTAGTCCTGACTTGGCCGCCCATGAGAATAACTTGTCGTCATTGCAACGAGGATCCATAGCAACGAAACCACCACCCGGAATATCCAGAATAATCCTATCATGGCGCTCAAGATCTGACAAAGGCCCATCGTAGTACAGCCATGCAAGAACAGGCTCCTTATAGTCGCTATCCGAAGGTCTCGGGATTCGAATCTGTCTCGGCGGCCATCTCATAAACCGCGGTCTCATAAGTCCCTGGAAGAAACTCAAATACGGCGAAGTACCCTTATTCCAAGAAACCCGAAGATGCTCAACCGTGATCATCCCCCTAACCTTCCGAACTTTCTCGTCCGCTTTTTCAGCAGCAACGAGATAGAAGAGTGAGAAAACGATGCTCGCCATGTCGCGCAGCCACTTGGTCTTGATCTTCATGGCTGTCCAGAATCCAGCGTCCAGCGCGGTCAGGACCCATGTCGCTCGGTAGTAGGTGGCGTCGTACATGTTGGCTAAAGGTTCTGGACTGGCCAGACCGACGAGGGTGCTGAAGTTGCGGGCGGCGTATAGGTAAATCATTGTTATCACGACGGTTTGCCAGGCTGTTAGACGCTTGGAGAAGAGTCTTGAGAAGAATTGGGCGCCTGGAGGGCCATGTTGATGACCCCTATGCCTGTTAGCACAATGTGAAGAACAAAGATGGTTTCAAACACTCACTTAACTAAGTAGGCAGACCAAAAAGTCAAGACTGCCAGGACTTGGAGCCTTCGAGACTTGACTGAAGGCCGTCCTAAGACGTGATCTATCATGATGACTCGATCAAGCCTAAATGTATATAATATTCAAAGACTCCGAATATGGAAATGAGATCAAAAAAGAGACAAAGGAAAGCTAGTTGGAAATCAAGCACATGGTGTCGTTGGTCGTTTCCGGGTAAATTGACAGCCGTTCGTTCACATGAAAGAAGAGCGCAACACGACTCAAACACCCTCGGTGATAGGACAAGGATATCAAGCAGGGTTATAAGATCTTATCGTGAGTTTGAGCACAAACGTTACAACGGTCGCTTTTATGAATGGGTCAATAACAGTTTGAGGCTGGCCAAGACAATCAAATGCGAATGGAATAAAAGAAGAAAGTAGGGGAAAGTTAGATGTTATTGATTGTGGTTTGTATGTATAGTATACAAGAGGCAAGGCTCATGTTGAGCTCAGTTCGGTTCAAGAGCCGATTAGGATGACGACTCGTGACTCGTGACAAGTTTTGGTATTGGATACCTGGGTCTAGACTAGAGCATGAAATGAATCTCTTTTACCCAGACAAGAAGAAGAGCAGGAGACTGACATGTGAAAGTGCCTTTCTCGACTTGGCCAGATTCTGGGGGAAACGCGGGGGACGAAGTGGTAATTCTGTGGGGGACATGACGTCGATACGGCAGTCTCGGGAATAATCATTAATTACTACGTATCAAGTCATTAGGTAGTCTAACATCTTCATCGTTTACGTATTCCAAGACCTGACAAGGTCCAAATCAACTGCCACGTTTCTCCCATTGCTCACGAGAGACGCTGTACTGCATCAAACCTCTTCCGTCGCAACCTCTTTTCACCTGGAAGAAATGCCCCGAGAGCTAAACCTAGAACCAAAAAAGAACTCGATCGAGGAATGCAGCCCAAGCTTTGTTCACTGCGTGACACATGATTCATGCAGCACGTGTCAAATTCCCCTGGCAGGAATATCACATGCCGCGCCTTGGCTGGCTTGAAAGAACAATTGATTTCATGCTGATTGGGTGTTGAAGTTGATGCGGTTGTTTTCGGTTACTTATGGTTGAAGGAAATCTGTCTTTCTCTGGACAATAATCTGAGTAAGATCGAGAACATGAACAGTAACAAAAGACAATGGTTTCTATAAGAGTGATGAAGGTCTGATTCAAGTACCGAGGTAATTACTTTAGCAACGCTAAAAAGAGAGATCCACTGACCAAAAAAAAAAAGAGAAAACTTGCTTTGAACAGCAAAAGCTCTGGAGACAGAGGGATTTGAACCCCCGGCCTTTCGCAAGCATTTGAAACAATGCAAAGCGAACGTGATACCCCTACACCATATCCCCCAGTTATTGTTGAAGATGATGCATTTATTCTTCTATATATCCAGCAACGCTTTGACTCCTACAGAACTTTACTCACAGACATCAATCCATCTCCTCGCTTTTGGTAGAACGGTATTACTTGCGACATTCTTAATTTTCATTGGAACCATTGTTAGCTTAGTGAGAGAACGCAGGATCCAAAATCAAGCACCATGGTCCTCTGTCAAAGTAAAATAACACCAGTCCACAAGGTATTAACGGGAAGTTGTGTTAGTAGCTTCCTATTACTCTACTAAATACAGATGTGCAATCGTTAAACAGAATCTACAGTACAGTAACATCTTTGCATCAAGAGATTTGATGTTCCTCAGTTCCCAGTGTGACAGATAGCCTTGAAGGACTCTCATTTGGGTAGTTCTATCCTGCGGGGGGATAGCTTCATTACCATGGGTTCATCATAGGCGCGACTAGCTTGTGTACAAAGGGTAGGTAAAAGTGACCAGATCTCCCGCCCGGTCTGGCCACAGGGTAGCTTGTGAGGTAAATTGAAAAAGCCCTATCTCCTCCCACTCCCACCTCTCTCTATTTATATGCTGAGATGAAAGTTTACTTGTATGAAAAGTTAGTTACAACTCAAACACACAACACACAATTCAGTAGGTAACTGCTCTACGAGTATAGTAAAGTTTCCCACATATACTGCAGTTACTCATTCAGGATATGGAAATTACGAAGACCACCTCCTCAGAATCGTCGTCAAATAGTTGCTTGGGTTTTGGAACCAGAGCATTAGTTCACAAGACAAGGCTCAACTCCACATCACTTGAGAGGCAACCCAAATTCAACAAAGCAACCATATATATAATGTAAGTACTCCGTAGTACATAAGAAATAAGTATAGACCAGTCATAAGAAAAATTCATCCCTGAACATTGGGAAACCTGTTCCCACTGATACTTTCATAATATCATCCTAATTCGCCCTTTAGATATCCCATTCATCGCTTACTGACACTTGCTGGCAACAAACTCAGCAGCGGCACCAGCATCCTTGCTGTAGGTGAGGTGGTCGGGGGTGATGGCAGCAGTACCGGCGCAGACACCATCACCAGTGTGGCAGATGATCTTGACACGGTCAGCATCGACGCCGTTGATGGCCTGCTTCTGGAAGGGGTCGCCGAAGTTGACAACAGCAGCAATCTTGGAAGAAGTCTCAGCAGGAAGAGCTCGGGCAGCACCGTGGACGAGCATAGCACCCTGTGAGTATCCGGACATGACAATCTTGGTCTTGGGGCACTTCTCAGCAGCCTGCTTAACAAGGGCAGCCATCTTCTCAGTGCCGGCCTTGTCACCCATCTGCATAATACCAGCAATGTCGGCCTTGTAGTCAACACCCTGAACAGCGAGCTTGTCGCTGCCGAGCTTCTCGCCAAGGGCCTTGAAGAAAGGAGGTCCAGCGGCCATTCCGACGTTACCGGGCTCAGTGGTACCGCGGGCGAAGATGACAGTTACGTCCTTGCACTCGCCCTCAAGGTCGTTCATGGTAGAGCGACCGGAACCGGCGCCAGAAGCTCCGAGGAGGCCACCGAGGCCGGAGCCGGAGCCCGAACCACCACCGAGGCCGGGGAGCTTACCGAGGCCAGATCCACCTCCGAGACCAGAGCCGAGACCAGATCCAAGGCTAGGGAGCGAGGGAAGACCACCGGTGCCAGATCCAGATCCGGAGCCGGAGCCAGAGTCGGATCCAGAGTCGGAGTCGGAGGTAACGGGGGAGGCAACGGCAGTGCCTGTGGGCACAGGGGCCGCAATGTTAGAGGGAGCGGGAGTGGGAGTAGTTCCAGATCCAGATCCAGATCCACTGCCAGATCCAGAATCGCATCCTGTGGTACATCCTCCAGTCGAGCCGCCGGAGCCAGAACCTGAACCACCTCCGAGGCCAGGAAGAGAAGGAAGGCCGGATCCCGAGCCAGAGTCAGAACCTCCTCCCAGACCGGGGAGCGAGCCGAGACCGCCGCCAGAGCCGCCTCCAAGACCAGGAAGCTTTCCTAGGCCAGAGCCAGAGCCTCCTCCGAGGCCGGATCCAAGACCGGATCCAAGACTGGGAAGCGAAGGAAGACCACCAGTGCTGGAACCAGAGCCACCTCCAAGGCCAGGAAGCGAACCAAGGCCACTGCCAGAATCACCTCCAATGCCGGGGATGGTTCGGCGAGCAATGGGACCAGCCACTGCGAAGGGAACAAGAGTAAGGAGAACAGACTTGGGAAGCATGATGATGGATGTTGTTGTTCAAGTCGTTGAAATAAAGAGTGAGTTTGTTATAGAAGCGAAGGTAAAGGGCCAGAAAGAAAGAATGTAATGGTTGCTGAGTTGGTTTGAGATGAATCTGATTTCGAATCTTGGAGACGACTTTCGTCGAGATTATATATCAATTCGTCGACACTAGGATATCAACGCTCAAACCTCTTTTCATCTTCACGATAGCCCCCCATGCAATTGTGATAGATCTCTTGGACATCATGAACCGCAAGATTTTCCCAATATGGAAAGGCTACCGAAGTCCTTTCATCAATCTCGCACGCTGAGTTTCGAGTTCCCAGTTCCCAGCCCTGCATCAGATCATTTACTAGTCAGCATCCCAGCCGAGAATCGAGCTCCGGCCGATCATCAAGCAAGCATGTGTACTGTACTGTAGATCCCGAAAGCCTCAATGAGGATATTTAGTGGACAGCTGAGGCCCCCGGCTGTTATGAAACGGTAAGGGCCTCTCACTATAGGGGGAGAAACTGGATGAAACGATCGTCGATGGCCGTGCGCTCGAAACAGACTGGAAAAGAGATGACATGGTAGAAGCTTTTTTAAGAATGCAGTCTAGTCTAGCAGTGCACCTTGCGCTCGGGCTGATACGAGTGCTTTGTTTCAAGAAGAAAACGGTTGATAACGTGGCTTAATATATTCAGATATATTAAGTTTCTCTTACAAGGCTGGGCTGGAGAGGATTGCGATAGGTTGATTGATACTCGGAAACTGAGCCGAGGCTATCGATAATCAATCAATCAAGATAAAACCCGAGTATAGCTGTTTCACTAAACAAAACAAATAACAATCAACTAAAAGCAGTTCGTGTTGAAATTAAATTGGATCTCGGGAAATAATCCTTAGTTGAGTATGGACTGAGCAGAAACGTTAGAGATGGGATACCCACTTGGTTCGTAAAAGAAGAAACAATAGTACCATTCTTTATGACATGTAACTTGACTAAATAAAAAATGATCATCATCTATCAGGAAATAACTGAGAAGAGATTCGCAAGAATTACCGATTGTCCTTTGCAATTACGGATACAATATGCTTGTTCTTTGCGCCTTGACCTGTTCATGTGCCCATGTTTACCATCCAATTGCATCAACTTCTTCAACTACCGTCTCCATAACAGAGTCTCTAAGCGTGTATCAAAGTATCAAAGCTGTCGAGTTTATTCAGTCGGAGCAGCCGCGCTACTTCCTTCGGGTGCCACGAGCTCAGTAGCCTCGTTACGTTTCTGATCAGCAAGACGGACCTTGATGCCTTCATGCTGAGCGTAGACGCGGAGGCCGATCACGCACACAGCATTCCACGGCTGCTTCTTGCGCTGACCGAGACGGAAACGCCTTATCGTAGGGAACCCTATGTCATCGCTGTCGGAGCTTGACGAGTTGTCGTCAGATACTGTATCTGAGCCTGAGCCTGACCCGGATGAGGAGTTGTCTTGGTCAGATTCGGAGGTGGGTTCTGTGGGTGGTGTGAATACGGGGTAATGGTCCATGCTGTAATCCGTCATGGTCATCCGTCTATTGTTTCGAAATGGAGGTCGATAGTCTGGGTATTGCACCTGATCTTGGTAGTGGGTCGGTAACCCCGATGGTGGTGATGGAGGACCTCCGCGCCGAGGACCGGAGGGAGATGGTCTTCTCTTGTCTTTGTCTTCTGTAGATGCCTCCTTCCTTGGCTCGACCGATGTTTCACAACGTTTCGGTGCATCAACGTTGTTCTTTCCAGATTCTTCTGGCCAACATCCTGGAAGAACCTTGTCTGACTTTGTCTCAACGTCAGATGATCCCTTGACATCAGAGTCGTCATCACTCTTTGGTTCCGGGGTCGACTCCTTCTTGTCTTTGCCCTTGTCTTTTCCCTTCTCCTTCTCGTTCTCTTTCTCTTTCTCTTTCTCTTTCTCCTTGAGGGTCTGATTGTACTCGTGCCTCATTGCTACCATGGCTTGCTCCATCTGAGCCATGGCCTCTGCCATCTGCTTATTCTTCTCTTCTTGTTTCTTACCCTTGATCTTCTTCTTTTTCTTGGCATCTCTCTTCTTTCGAAGGGCCTCGTCTTCGTCGACTATTCCACCCTTGGCATGAGCCAGATCGTACTGCAGACCTATCTGACGCAGCTTCTTCGGGTTCTGGTCTGCTGCTCTCTTGACCATCTTCTCGACTCTAGGCCTCCACATACTTCGCTCCGCCATAATCTTGGGGATGATTTCATATGTGCCTGGTTCGAGTTCGACTTCACAATTTACACTACGTCGGTCCCACTGGTGCACTGGACGTACCGCGCAGATGGTTTTCTTGGTTTCGGACGACTTAACGAGAAAGTTTAGTGTGAATTCGTACTGACCCTTGAGATCAGTGAAATAGCGATCGTCGAGCTGGGACATGTCAGTGTCAGTGCTGAATGCATCTTCAAGGGGTGACCCATACCTGTGAAAGGACAATAACCACCATGCCTTCTTCCTTGACCTCAACAACAAACTTCTTCTTAAGGTAACCAGTGAGCCAGGAGATACTAACACTTAGCCACTGCTGAGCAACAGTCCATCGCTCATCGAAGAGTCGGGTTCGGTACATCCACTTGAAGTTGTCGAGCATGTCGTTGAAAGACATCCAGAAGATTCCATCGTCGCCAAATTGATGGCCCAACTTCTTGATCATGTATGGAGTCCATTCCTTGGACCCGTCTGACCATGGACCATGCCACTCGCCTTGGCCGTTTTCAGATCTCTGGCCCCAGGGATTTCTGAACATGTTAGAAGGAGAATGCAGTGCCTTCAAACAAACACTTACCGAATCTTGACCAAGCGAACCTTGACGCCGTCTTCATTTTCCACCTCGGCAACTTTGAGGACGGAATAAGCATGCTGTAGCACGATTCCATTCTTATGTTCATCGCCAGGTCCACCTGCGGATAGACCAAAGACGAACTCTCCTGCTTCGTCGTCCGATCCAAGCATTTCTCGCCATAGTCGCTCCTTGCGAAGGACTCTGTTTCCTGCGACTACAGTGGCTACGCCGCCAGTAAGATCTTCGACGGCGGTTCCAGACCATCCGCCTTCCATGGCTTGGTAATCACCATGAACTTTGGCAAACTGACAATATTAGCTTCCAATTTGCATAATCATACTTCTAACTTACCGCCTTCTCTAGCAACGGCAACCAGGTCTCGTTGGGATCCTCGCACTTGGCAAAGTACAAGGCCTCGGAACCTGTTTGCTTCTGCCTCTTGTATTTGCGTGCTTTCTTGAGGGTTGCATCGTAAACTTGACTGTCCTCTCCAAAGTCGTTGTGCTTCAAATAGAGGTTATCGTCCACAACAGTCGAGGTCCACTCTCCATCACGATAGACAACAAAGCCGTAGACACCGCATTCCTCATCTTTTGCAACGCAGATCTTTTTCATCAGGTCTTTGCGATGAGCGATGGTTGCAAGAGCAGCCAGCCACCAGCAGTTGCCAGTGGCTCCCTGCTTGATATCTGAGCTGGAGAACCCGTCGACGGTAAACTGTGGGTTCTCGAAGATCCAAGGGATGCGGTGGACTGAACCAGGCCTTTTGCTACGACAGATGAGGTCTCTGTGGTTAGCGTCCTCGTTCTTGGAAGCGCTCTTATCGACATCACGCTTCTTCTTTTGTGGCAGCTTGTTGGACTTGCGATCACGAGATTTCTTGATCCATCGAGCCTGAGTCTCTGGGGGAGAGTCATATTCAGGTCCTTCTGGTTCATCATCCTCGCTATCGCTGTCGCAGATAGGACAGTAGTTTCTCTCAATGCCATAAAGACAATTATCTTGATGCGATGCAAAATCGGACTCTATGTCAAAGTCCGGATCGCTGAACTTTGCGTTGGTGCGTTCACACTCTTTAACAACGGCACGAACTCGAGCACGGCAGTCTTTAGCAGCCGCCTCGTAGCTCTGTGCCGCGTTACGAGATTTGGGGTAGGAAGAGTCCGCATCTGTAAGAAGAGACTCGTAGAGACTCTGCGGGAAGATAGAAGTAACTTTGCCTGGAGTCTTGGAGTGATACTTTCTCCAGAACTTGGATACGAGAGCTTGAGGGCCGAGCTTCTTGTGCTTCGACTTGGAGGGAGTGTTTGGGGCCGACGGGCCAGGGGCAGGCTGAGGAGGCTTCATAGTTAAGCGTTAAATAGGGGATGATTTTCGAGATTATGGGATGAACGTTGAGTATCGGGTTATGGAACTTCCAAGATCTAGTCTTGGAGGAGGACAGGCATCCGAAGTCTATATACCCAGCCATAGCCACCTCTTATTAACACCCATTGGTTACATCTGTTACTCAGATAGACAGTGATATGTTTGTCGGCTGATCAAGGTAACAGCGCTTCATCTCCGTGTTGCACATGCGATTGCGCAAAGTACATCTTGGCCCTCTTGTAAGCCGCCGCTTTTACCAGACCATCACGGCACACATGCGGTGCACAAGGCTGTGCTAGTATCATTCTTGCTGAAAGGGGGAGGGTGCATTGCAGTAACAAATATTGCAGATAATTAGGCAACAAAGAAGTTTTGCCTGGGGATGGATGTTGTAAGATTATGCCTTTCTTAGTCTTGTGGGCCGCTTGATTGGAGATTTTGATGGTTGAAAGAGCCTCTTTCTTAAGTGGCTGTGTTGAAGAGGCCTTGTTTCTGCATTGATTCGTCCGAATGCCACCCTCTAAGAGTTCATCATTGGGTTTTTTGAATATCATCACAAAGACCGTCCGTGACTAAATATGACTGTTCGGCCGAAACCGACAACCGTGAAATAAGGCTGAACCCCCCTGTACGTTCGTCTAAAGCAGCGATTGGGGGCCAAAAGCCTAGTCAGAACTAAAGCACATATTGCATACCCAGAGGGGCAATAGTGAGTGAATAACCTGGTTTTTTTAAGCCGCAAGTTAACAATGAAGCTGCTTTAATCATTATGTTTGTTCAATTTGAGGCCATATGCTGGTTCATTCATCCTCTGCAGCGGCATCTTGGCTGATCGTCTGACGTTGTATTGCAGCTACAAGAGACGAATCAGACTTGAGTCAATTTTCTGCCACGTCAGCTGGCTAGATGCCTCGTGGGAGCCTAGCTGGTGAAGAGAAGAAAGTGAGGCTCAACCGGAGGCAGAATTGGAGGCTGAGCAGAGTGTTGGATAGTATGAACTATGAACTGACCCTTGTTCAATGTGGGTTGCAGAAGTTCGTACCCTATAGCAAGACCTTGATCATGATGGGCTGCATTCAGTACGTAAGATTTAGTTTACTCAGCAAGGAATACGAACAGAATTTCCGGGTATTTGTTTCCCTTAACATTTATGTCGGTGATCAAGAGCCGAGGTGTTGTTCAGAAAGTTCTTTTGATTCCTTCGGCTCGAGTGCATTCCAATCACGCAACATCAGGATAAGGATATCCCACGAGAGTGATTAGTCTTTGTCACAAGGTTAATCGTTATTAGAAATGGTTTATCCACACTTTTAAGCTACCCTTGACTCACTGTCTGTTACTCTTCGTAAGAAAAGGAAATATCTTGCAAAGTGATTTGGAATCTCTTGCTGCCCTTTCCGTTGCAACATTCGTCCCCCTAGTCATAACCCTATGACTCAGAAAGAGCCTCTGCTTTCATATGAGGTTATTTAATTCTATCGTCATTTAATTCGTAATCAGCAACTTTCCATTCATGGGTTCGACGAGACCATCTGCCATGATTTTACAAACTCTAAACTCCATTGCGGAGCCGTAGATCCCGGGCCTTTTTCCACTGCCGTCGTTACGGAACCGCATAGTTGGCTACTATGGAGTACCTGCCGGTACTAAGTCAAGGCAGGGTAGACAAACAAACAGAAAGTACGGGCCTCAGGGTAACTCAAACAGACGGAAGCATCGGAGCGACAGGAGCACAGGGACACATCGAGAGCTGTCAAACGTGTCACTGCAGCCCTGCCTAGCGTACTGACCAGCGCCTGTTGGTTAGGTAGGTTCGCATTGGTACAGTCCATAGTTCAATTGAATGCAATGCCGGTAGAGAAAATTAAAAAAGCAGGGCCCAGCCATTCAAGCCCTGGCAACCTGTGTCTAACAACAACAGCATCCATCCGCCGTAGTTGACTAGCTGACTACCTAGTAACGGCTCAAAAGTGGATTGGAGCTTGTTTCTTTTGGAGGAATGCCCCTGTTTTAAAACTGTCAAACGGTGAGCCCAAGCCTAAGCAGGAAGCCCAGGGTTCACTACAGCGCTGCCTTGGGTTACTGTAGGTGCTTCAGGCGGGGACATGGTTGGCTGTGGGATAAAAAGTAAGGCGACATGAGAGAGAAATGATGTAATCGACAAAAAAAGTCTAGGCAAGGACCCTGACAGGCACTTATTTTGATACCAATAAGGTCAGAGGTTGTCATGATAGAGATGAACATCACAAGGAACAGGAGGATTGTCTAAACAATAAAAAAAAACACTCAGAATAGGAAGCACATACAGCATTTACCAATAAACAACCCCATTACTTCCCCAGTGATCCTCCTCGGACCCTCAATTGATGATTACCTCATACCATAGTATCCTTCCAGAATACGACCCCTGTTTTGTCTGCTCCGCTTCTTTTGTCGACCCCGCTAAAATGCAACATCCTGGACTCGCTCGCTAAAATTGTTAGTGCAAACCCATTCAAACCTACGACCTACGTATCACATCACATCATGGGCGTGGCCTTGCCTCCTCGGCTCTACCTCCGCCCAATACGGTCCTGATGTGCACATCGAGATCTTTCCTTTTTTCCCCCATTTCCATCAAGACAGCAACCCCCCGCTTATTGAGCGTCATCACGACGTCGCACACTAAATACGAATACATGTCTCGACCTCGAGCTCTTCAATTTCTGCCTCCGTTCCTAAGTTAGGAAGTCGAAGTCTAGCCTAGTCGCTTCGATCCCCCGACCGCCCGACCGACCATGGCGACAACTCCTCCCACTCTCCGAGATTCTCAGCAACCGACTCCTACCGCAGCATCAACTACAGCTTCAGCTGCTCCTACTCCTCCTGCCCTCTTAACTTCGGCCTCCGAGTCGAGCGATGATGGAATCCATCTGAGCCCGGCCGCAGCTCGTCGGTTCGCTCGTCGGAATTTGCGCCGACAATCTCCAACTCCCGACCTCGTTACAAGCCTTGTTCGACCGCCTTCGCCAGATACTTTCTATGTTGGGGCCCAAGTCTCTCAACACGCCAGACAAGATGCCAGAGCCCGATCCGATCCTTCATATTCTTCAGGTCTCTTGATACCGAATGTTGACTCGGACCGACGGACGGGACCGATGGTTTCTCCACATCCATCTTCTCTCGGCATCCCTAAACGCTATGGAGGAAATTGCATCTTCGACATGTATTCTCTGACATATGTTGCTGAGCCCGACCCCAACCTACTTTGTCCCATCTGTCACGACCCTCTCGTGGACCCAGTTACAACGCCTTGCGACCACACATTCTGTTACCGATGTTTGCGGCAAAGCATTGACTCCAGCCCATCTGGAACCGCTTGTCCTATTGATCGCGAACCTCTAGCATGGCCCAACTGCTTTAGCGCACCACGGCTCATCCGTACGCAGCTTAATAACCTCAAGGTTAAGTGCCCTTATCATGCTCGAGGATGCAAGTCGGAAGTTCGAAGGGAGGTCGTCGAGGTGCATGCTACGACAGAATGTCGTTTCAAGGACTTTACCTGTCCCGGCACTGATTGTGATAAGAGATTACGATCCAAGCCGACAGATGATGCCTGCCCACACACAGAAGACATGTGTCAGCATTGCAAATCGTCTTTCGAAGCTCCCGACCGCGAGCTTCATCTCTTATCCTGTCCCATGAGCAAGACCCGCTGCGAGACATGCTGGAAGCTTGTCTATCGCAGCCAACTCAAAGCCCACGGCGAACTGGAATGCGAAGGGACTATCGTCAACTGTCTATACAGCGAGTTTGGTTGTCCAGCTCGTATCATGCGTGGGCAGATGGATGCTCATACCATGGGCTGTGCATTTCACCCAGAAACACCATCGGGTATGATCATCAGATCACAAAGAGAAATCATACAGTCCTATACCGACTTGGGTCAGCAAGTTCAACAACTACAAAACCGCCAGGACGAGACGAACCAACGTATCACCGAATTCAACTCAACTTTAAGTCGCCGAGGTACGGGTGATTCTGTCGTGGGAGACAATCGTACCATACAAGATCTCGACGCTGGTTTTGAAGAAGTTCATCAGAACCTAACGCACCTCGAGGCGCGACAGAGCATGTGGACTATCAATCAGATCATGCCTATCCGCGAAGAGGTGACCGAACTGCGAAACAACATCAACATGATCCGCATGCATGTCAACTGGCTCCTGAACCGAAGCCGCGAAGAAGGTCGCATAAGAGCGGCCGCGAGCTCCGGGTCAACGGCGACTCTCCAAAGGGACAGGTCGGTAGAAGGCCCTCGTCTCTCGGAACGTCGTCGCTCAGCTAGTGTCGAGGGAGCAGATCTGCCTCGTCTGTGACGGGATTACCGTGTATTACTATTCTTCTCGATATGATCTTTAGTTCTAATTCTTCCTTTTTGGCGCATTCACGGTTCATGGGATACCCCGGCATCAACATATAGGCTTGGTCGGAAAAACGTTGGCACCTGGTTCGGTTAAGCGTTGCGTTGATAGTCTACTTTTGCTATAGATTTATTTAATCAGACGAATTTAAGTTTGATGTTCTCGATTGAGGTGTCCAATCTCTTGTGATACGTTCCTCCAAGATATCTAACTGTTTGAAACTTTCTGGCCTTCACATCAGTTCCTGAAGGAGGGTGTATTTCCTTTAGCCAGCGAAATTCAATTCAATCCAAAGCGAGACAAGTTTTACATAAAGCAATGTAATTAACCCTTCTTGCCGTTAATGTTTAACCTGTCTAGAACCTAATGGTTGTTATATATGTCAATGTTATATGGGTCAAAACAGCAAGACGCTATGTTGCCGCAGTGAGCGGAGTTTACAATGAAAAGACTGCGGAGTTTGGGCACGGCTGATTATACAACAATCTGAGAGCTATCTCCGTTTGGGTTCTCTTTATCAATTACCAACACTCTGACAAGAATTTCCAATCTTCCAGGTTCTTCTATCATACCTCGGCAGCCTCTATCTCAATAACAGTGATAGAAGCCCGAGACTTTCATTCAGTGCCACAGCTACAGGGAGCCACTAAAGTCTAGCAGGCAGCCTCACCGCCCCCCACTTCGCCCGCCAAACGTCCATTAAAGCCAGGGCTTTGCTTAGGCGGCCCAGGATTCCCCCACCCTCAGGTCTCCCAAGCTCATCATCATCCATCCAGCTCTTTGTGTACCTACAGTACTACCACTACGTAGACTATTCGTGAGGCTTGGGTCCACACTTCATAGATCTCCCATCTTGGTCTCAGCCTTGTCATCCATCTCACACTTTCTACTTTTGACATCACTTTATCGATCCCACTCCCCGCCTCATCCTCTTTTCGATCTCGACCCGTGCACCTCAATAATGGATCCTAACGAGCAACCATCATGGACGGGCGGCGATGCTCCGGACAAGGAGAAGATGGAGCAGGCAAGTCGATTTCAGACGAACTCATGATGGGAAGAGTATACTAAGCTATGTTCTTTAGATTCGCGCAAGGCGTCTTGCCAAATTAGGGACATCAACGCCTGTGTCTTCCAAGTCCGACGAGAACAAGGCTCCCGATTCTGAATCGTCCAATCCCTCGCGATCGTCAACGCCGAAGCCGAAGCCGCAGCCGCAGCCCGCTGCCGATTCACGGCCCAAGATTAATATCACCCCTTCCGCCCCGGCGGCATCATCTAGCCAGAATCCCTTCAACAAGCTAGGGGTTAAGTCAGAGACCCCGAAACCAACAGGTAGACCCCCTGTGAATCGCAAGAGACCTGCATCTGAGATTGACGACGCTGCTTCAGCGGATCGAGCCTCCCCGAAGCCCTCCAACATTCAACCCGAGTCCGACGCCGATTATGCCGATCGAGCACTCTCGCAGATATTCCGCATCACTGTAGACCCTCACAACATGATTAACCCCCATGGTCAACGATTGACGTTCCTTCCGAACCTGAACGAAGAGCTGAACGAGTCTGGAGAGGCACTGAAACTTTCTGTCAACACATTGGATCAAGCTCTTATGGAGGCGGCAAGCAGTTATCCACAGGATAAACCCCTGATGAACTACTTCTTGCCGTGCTGGAAGCGTGCTGTAAAAGCATTCCTTCAGATCAAGGCCACTGAGGGACCCAGGTTTGAGGTGCATGATGAGGCGAAGCGTTTGTGTATGAGCGGCTGTCTTTTCGCTCTGACTATGCCAGATCTCTATGGGTAAGTAATTCTGCTGCGTTGGTCTACAAATCTAATGCTGTGCAGCCGACAACACAACCCCAAGCATGACACCCTCATGCCATATCTCCTGAAAGGTGTGCAGGATGAAGGTGGTCTTTGCTTCAGCTTCATTCAGGAGGCTATCAAACGATTTGACGACGACGAGGCTTTCCCTGCCCTTTTTAATGATGCTATGGTCCAAATCAGCAGCAGACTGGGTAATATGACTATGGACCAGGATTACAAGCCATATATCCAGGCTATGTTAACATACACGAGGTTCCCACCTCTAATCGTCAATCTGGCGAAGCACCCGTGCTTCAACATGGCGCAGTCTCCTGCTGGCATTGAGAAGCACACACTCCTCGGACCCTTCTTCCGCATTTCGCCACTTCAGGGCGAGGTTATCATGAGTTACTTCCCTGGAGCTCGTACTCTTGACAAGAGTAGGATAGTAACCGCCCAAGACGCCCTTCGAATGGTCTTGAGAACACACCAAGACGACCTTTTTGCAATCACAAACGCATTTATCCGGGCCGGCCAGGATACAAGGTCACGAACATTGGATTGGTTTGCCTACATTATGAACACGAACCACAAGAGGAGGGCTATTCAGGTGGATCCGCGGGAAGTTGCTTCTAATGGATTTATGATCAACGTGACCACGATTCTCGACCGATTTTGCGAACCTTTCATGGATATGGACTTTAGCAAGGTCAACAAGATCGATGACAACTACTTCAGGAAGCAACCACGAATAGACATCACGGATGAGACAAAGCTGAACGCCGACCAATCCTATTCAGAGTCGTTCTACGCCAACAAAATACCTGGCGAAACCAACTTCATTTCTGAAGCTTTCTTCTTGACTTTGGCAGCCCATCACTATGGAAGCGAAGCTTGCAACTCCCAGCTGAAAAACTTGGACAGGGACATTAAATATTTGGAGAAGCGAGTTCAGGCAATGGAGGCGGAGCGTGCAAAATTTCTTAATCATCCCGTTCAGCTTGAACAATACGACAGGGCGGTCAAGAGACACGTCGATGCCCTTGAAAAGAGTATCGGGCTCAAGTTATCTATTGAGGGTGTGTTGCTCGATGAGCGAATGCAGAGCACATCGTTGCGCTTTATGCGAATTGTCGCTGTTTGGCTGCTTCGTTTGGTGACTCGATCAGAGTACAAGCCCGGCCAAGAGTCGAAGGAGATACAGTATGTAACCTGACTCAGATCGCCATCCACATACTGACAATTGCAGATTGCCTCTCCCCACAGAGAAGTCTGACGTCTTCTCGTGTCTTCCCGAGTATACACTACAGAACATCGTTGATAACTTCAAGTTTATCTTCAGGTAGATTTCCACGCCCTAGCATAAGAGTGTAAATGACTAACAATTGAGCAGATGGTTACCTAAAATCCTTCCCAGTGCCGTTGGCGATGAAATGATTGCGCTTTGTGTGACATTCCTTCGCTCAACGGAGTATATCAAGAATCCCTATCTCAAGTCCTCACTGGTCTCGCTGCTTTTCTCGGCTACCTGGCCGTTGATGCACCTTAAGCGTGGAGTCTTGGGCGACCAGCTTGTTGGCAGTCAGTTTGCCAATGACCACCTTCTGAAGGGCTTGATGAAATTCTACATCGAGTGTGAGTCCACAGGTGCGGACTCTGCGTTTTATGACAAATTCAACATTCGATATGAGATCTTTCAGGTCATTAAATGCGTCTGGGTCAACGACCATTACAAGCGACAGCTAACCAAAGAGAGCCGGTACGTTATGCTTTTTTGATGCACACGAAGACTTACTAATATATATGCAGAGTCAACAAGCAATTCTTTGTGCAGTTTGTCAATATGTTGCTGAATGACGCCACATATGTCTTGGACGAGGCTCTTTCCAAGTTCCCCAAGATCAGAAACATCGAAAGAGAACTCGAAGACCAGTCGTTATCCACCGAGGACCGCCAAAAGAAGGACGAAGAGCTGCAACAATTGGCCAATCAGGCCACCTCTTTTATGCAACTGGCTAATGAGACACTTGAAATGATGAAGCTATTCACTGAGGCCATGGGCGAAGCTTTCACCATGCCTGAAATTGTGTCTCGTCTTGCGAGCATGCTTAACTACAACTTGGAGACACTCGCAGGCAAGAAGGCGGCAGCTGAGCTCAGCGTCAGCAACAGAGACAAGTACCACTTCCGCCCTATTCAGATCATCTCTGATATTGTCGACATCTACCTCAACCTCGGCACTTCTTCCGTCTTTGTTGACGCCGTTGCTGCAGACGGTCGTTCATACAAGCCTGAGGTGCTCGAGCGCGTCTCACGCATCCTTACATCTAAGCACCAGAAGGACCCAGCTATCATTGCTCGTTGGGATCAGTTGAGGACTAAGTTTGTGGAGGCCAAGACAATTCTTGACCAGGCAGAATTAGACCTTGGCGATATCCCAGCCGAGTTTGAGGACCCTATTATGGGCGATCTCATGAAGGACCCTGTACTGTTGCCCAGCAAGCACATTGTTGACCGATCCACTATCGTTCAGCATCTACTAAGCGATCCTAAGGACCCCTTTACCAGACAGGCTATGACTATCGACGATGCTATTCCACAAACAGAGCTCAAGGAGAAAATTGAGCAGTGGCGAGAGGAGCGGGTACAAGCCGCAAAGGACAAGCTTAAGAGCGAAGCTATGGACACCACGGAAGGTTAAGGGTTGATATAGATACATTCTGACTTTTTTAATTTGAAAAGGGAAACGTCTGATTAGAGGTGGTCGGTGGCTATGTCAGCTATGCAGAGATGGTGCACTTGGACTCTGGTTTGCTTATGGCAGGTTTACGGAGGACTGCTTAGATGGGCGAGTCGAAAGGGACAGCATCTAATGACAAGCCAGGCGTAACAAGCTGCGATTCAAGAGCGCAGCATATTCTTAGATAATCAATATGTCGTGAAATAAGAGTAAAACCCATTCCTTACCGTCGTTTTGTTATGTAAATCAGGGTATCTCTATCACCTCCTATATCCCCGACCCCCAGCGCCTTGATCTATGTATATTGACTCACGCCTCCAAATCCTTGTACTCCTCAAGAATTTGGTCGAGTTCCCTCAGGATCTCTTTCTTACGCTCTTCAGAGCACCAACTTTCCTCGACTGCACCGCGAACAATCCACGCCCAGTCCTTAACAGAAAGGTTAAAGGTATCCTGGACACGACAGTACACCTCCTGAATGTAGGCACCAAAGTAAGCAGGATCGTCGCTGTTCACACTGAAAAGAACCCCGGCATCAAGGAATTTGCGAACAGGGGCGTCGGCTAACTCCGGAAGGTTGCAGAGAGCGACATTGGACCAGGGGCAGAAAGTCAAAAGTGTGCGGTTGGCAGCCAGTCTCTTGAGAAGTTCAGGGTCCTGAGCAGCTGCAAGGCCATGGTCAATACGCGAGACTTTGAGATGCTCAAGTGAGGCGGTGATAAACGAAGGGGGCGCTTCCTCGCCGGCGTGGGTGGTGAGACGTGTACCAGTCTTTGCTACACGGGCGTAGACCTCGGTGAAGAGCTCAGGAGGGAAAGCCTTTTCGCTAGATACCATGCCGAAGCCTGTTAGGGTGCCATCATTGAAATGTCCTCGATCGAGGAGAGTGTCGACAAGAGCATGGGACTCGGGAACAGGGAGATGACGAAGGATGCAGACAATGAGCTCGACGGTGATACCCAGATCCTTCTGGGCACGTTGCTTGGCAGCAGTGAGACCGGCAACGACGGTATCGTAGCTGACACCTCGGACAATATGGGCTTGGGGATCAAAGAAGATCTCAGCATGACGAACATTCTCGCTAGCAGCTCTTTGGAAGTACTGGTATGCGAGAGTTTCGAAGTCGCTCTCGGTAATGAGCACGCTCATTCCGAGGTAGTAATAGTGCAGGAAATCATCCAGACATGTGAATCGTCCATAGCGCTCTCTCAGCTTGTTGGCAGATTCATAGACAGGGTCTTCTGGAAGCTTAATGCCGTTCTTCTCAGCAAGAGCGAAGAGAAGCTCGGGCTCAAGCGTTCCTTCGATGTGGAGGTGCTGCTCAACCTTGGGTAGAGCTTTGAGGAAACTGTGAACTCGAGATTTGCACATACTGATTCTTTGGCTAACAACGGTCTTTGGTCTATTATACTGAGAAAAGAAGTTTATGCTGTACGGACTTGATCACCTGTGACGTTATATCGCTGCTTGTACTTGGCGTATTTCGTATTTTCTTTCGGTTCAGATCCGCGATAGTAACCTGTTAGATGTTGGTTTACCCGTACTTCCGGGTAAGAATTTGCACCGCTTGATCAAATTTTGACAATGGAACTCGATAGGCCCGAAGCCGAATCTTTGAACTTCTTGTCCAATAGAAGCATAGCACAGTTGCGGGAGCGCCCGGCCCCGTTATAGTCATGGTTTTGAAGCTTTGTTCAAGGTTACTGCTATAACATAGGTATCCGTACTGTAAGTAGATTGTATGCCCATCCCGTTGTACATATTAGAGTTTCGTAAATACTGGTGATCGTGAATCTGACGTATGATGTATATTGATTCGGCGACAGGAATAGCCAGGTATGTTGCTTGGCAGGCAAGCTTCAATGCCAACCAACGTCAAGCTAACGTAGACCGGTCCTGTCAGCAGGCTTGTCATTGTGGTCTAGATTGGCATGACTAACATAATACTGTACTGTAGTGTAGGTACAGTAGTCTACTGTGCTGAGGATCAGCTGAAATGAGTGCCGAACACCTTTGTCTCCTTTCTCTTGACTCTTTGTTTTCGTAGACGCCCACTGATCATCGCATCGAGCGCTGACCACGGGTACTAGACCCGTCCTAGCCTTCAATTAGCACATGTTCTAACTGGAGGACGGGGCACATACAATAGGAGCTAATTAGCTGGGATCACTGAGTAGATCTACTGTGTAGTCCAAGACCTGAGAGGCTGAGATCCTTTCAGAGTCTCCCTCATTTCTTTCTCTGACCAGCCTCTTGGTGCCGTGGACGCCTGAAATGAGTACATTGCTGACAGCAAACTTATTGTGTCACACCGGGGCCTTGGGATCAGGAACAAGGAACATAACCCCCGTTCCGATTCCCACGCCAAAAGCAAAGGAATCTCAACATTAAACAGGAAGCGACTGGTATGTCATGTCGTAAAGATAGCATGTCTCTGCACTTTCAAGGCGACAAGAAAGAGTGCTGATTTTGTTCTTTCAAGGTAGTCAAAAAGTTCTTTGTCTTTCTCTGGTCTCACTCCGTAATGCTGTGTATCACAAAGACGGCATTTGCTCCTTTAAGGGCTTGGGGCACTAAAATAATGTAGCCTAGATACCAGCTCAAGATGGTATGAAGTGTCCAAGTTATTTCGTCTCTTAGGCTCACGGTGGCCAACTTCTTTGCTACCCGACGAGTGATCATGCTCGTTACTCGTATAGCAGGAGAGATCCATGTATGTAGGTGCATTGCATTTGATCTTAACCCACATGCCGACGGTGTAACGACGCGAATCGGAACCGTTCCCATGATCTTTAACAGCTGCGCATGGGGATCACGACATCTGTAACGTACTGGGTGACATTGAAATTTAGCTTCTGATACTTTCCGCGAAGGGACTTGATGAGTCCCTATCGCTCGACACTGAATATTCGGATTGGCGGTGAAATATTGACTGCTGCCAGTCAAAGGTCAGAATTGAGGATGCAGCATGGCTCAGTTTCAGACATTGCGGGGGGTCTGATTGTATTGATGCCCCTACAGTGAATGTAAAGAACCAAATATGTGCCATTGCTGGGCCTATTCCGACAAGCAGATCCTGGAATGTCTCCCTGGCTCTGCGCCGTCAAGTATTGTAGTATTGTCGGCTGCAGCTAACCAGGCTTACTGATTCGAAGACGCTGATCGGTAACTCCCAGCATGCAAAGTACAGCCAACCAACACCCGTTCACCTTTTGAGCGTACTGAAAGAGGCATTTGTGCAAGATGCAGCACGGCATCTCTCATCCGTCAGAAGCGATATGACGAGAACATAGTTGTCCAAAACTGATAGTCGAGAATCCCACTTTGTTAACTAGCCGTGAAACTGTTGGTGGCGCCATTCCATTCGGCAACTAATACCATTGGCAGATGAGCATCGGAGCATGGACAGCCCGCTACTAGCTATAATGCTAGTTTTTAATATCTTTCTAATGCTAGTTTTTAATATCTTTCTTAGGCGCTCCGTCCCTCATGAGCAAATCGCAACAACAGGCTCGACTTCGGTTCAAACTGAATCATAAGTTGCTTGTCGATGAACATGAACAGAAGCGCGCTATCAATCTAGTGGTTAGTGCTGTCCATTCGCTTGGCCAAAGCTAAGTGATTGCCGCTCTGATTACCTTATATAGCTCTAGTAAAGCACGATGGAGCTGATCCTGAAGCGCCTGGGCCATGTGGAACAAGGTACGTAAGCTTCCGGAGCCATGCGGGAAGAGGGCGTTGAGTTGATAATAAGCCTGTTCGCCGACAAAGTGGAGTGAAGGGGGAGAGCATCCCAGTCACGGACGGCTAGAATGTCTCAAGAACCGACTAGTGAGCAAACATCCAGCGGAGTAGTCACGAGTTAATTGGACCAACTGTCGCCCGGCACTTGAACCAGGCAGATGGGTGAGATATTAGGTGCTGTGACCCTCTCGTTGATGAGTTGCGGAAAATTGTTCGATACAATGCGAGGAATGCGGATTGGTCTCCCCTCATAGCTTTGCGACAAGTGAGTGACCAAAACAGCTAGCTTTTGTCTCGTTAGTGGCGTGCGTATCAAGCTTAGTTGGGATTGAGATTGCGGCTGATGCGCCCCGTACCTGTCTGTCTGAACGCTGCACAGTACTTGTCAAAGGACCAACCACGATAGAAGCTCGTTCTAGAAGCTTATCCATGGGGTTATCGTTACTCTCATGGTACTCAGTTTTCAAGCACTTGGACGATCCGATTTCGAGGATGATTCTGCTCACGATTGATGTATTTGCCCCGAAGACCAGGTTGCTGGATAACTCCCATCGTCATGAAGACTTGTGGCTGTACCGGTATATGGAAGGCTGCGGGTCTTACTTGAATAATAACGCGACCAATGGAGTTGGCCAGGTTCTCCATACTGCAAGGTGCAACAGATCCGCTTCCTGCCATTGGTTGACTCAGTCATGATTGTCGCTTTGTCTTGAACGGCTCGTCCCGAATAGGAAAGGTAGGTATGTGCTGAGACCAGCAGAAGCCTTTCGAGAATAATGAAGACACAGTGATGGGATTGCATATGTATTCTATCCTCTCTCTTTCCGCAATAAGCAGCGTAGAATCGCTGATCTATGCAAGAGTCAAGAAGGGCGGATGACTGCAACCGAAGCTGACCTTGTGTCATTCCAATCAGAGCCCTAGTAAAATGGCTCAGCCAAGCAAGTGCCCACGAGACCCATCATCGGAGCCAGCGCCGAAATGACCTTTTCCATTGTTCTCGAAGACGAATAGACTTTCGTCATCAACGATTACAGTAGGATGGATCGACATCCGAATCCCCCATAGAAATTTAGGTGAATCTGATCAGACCCGATAGCGCTGAATTTGTGTATATCGTTAATACTGTGTTAGGTACAACTTGGGTGACGTGCGTCGGGTCGATACTCGAAAGCGAGTCGCGAGGTCCCATACGTAAGATGCCCCGTAAACGAGTGACGGGCCGATGAAACGGAGGCTTGACTTTGAGCCGTATCCTTGGGCGTGTTTGATCGCCAGATCCGTCTGTATGCTCTCAGGTGGCTGTTATGAACAGGGCACTCGACTAAGAAATGGCGCCCCAGACCGACAGATCGCAGACGAGCTCAGGGCAGGCAAAGACCTAGCCCGGGATCCAAACGACGGAGAAAAGGGTCAGCGAGACCAAAGTCGCAGAGTGGTGGAGTTGCTAGGTAATCGGATCTGACATGTAGCTAGGAACCATGACTTTGAGCGCTTCTGCTGATGTGGAATTAATGGTTGTTTGTGTAGATACCTACCTACACTAGGTACTAAGTAGGCACTGAAGGAAGTACCAAGGGAAAAACTGCGGTAGGTACCTACCTACCTACCTATGGACGTTAGGCAGGTACTCCCTTGCACCAAACCGTCCAATGGTTGATACTGTATTATGGGCCATTCGAAAGGAAGGAGTTTATCTCGAACTCTATCTATTATTGGGCTCTTGACTGGGTAGGTACCTACCTAATTCTATGAACGGATTTGATCACGGAGGAAGGAGCTATTCAGAGAGGTTAGTAGCTGTTTCCCATTCTGCCAAGACTCATCCTCCTAGGTTCTAGCCCGTAGCTACTGCAGTAACTGCGCAGCCATGTACGTACTCCGTACAGCAGAGGAACATTGAATGGAAGGTGCTGTTGGAAGACCCCTGCAAGCGAGTAATTTAGACCAGCAAACTTAACCTTGTCTACCCACGCAGACAGCCTGCCATGTCAAGCTTGTCTACGCTAACCTGAGGCTCGCCTAACTTGAATCGTGGCATGCATTCACCCCGCCAATCAATCTTTGGTCTTTTCTGTTCGACTCCTATTTGTGACTTCGTACCTTGGAGGGACGCTACGCTACAGTAACAGTAACAGTAACAGTACTACGTACAACACAACACGCTTCCCACTCTGTGCTTCAGCTTCAGCTTTGTCTCCGCCTTCTGTTTGCGTGTACGTTGTATAGAACCCACTCGATACATACCTACTTACTGTACGGGTTGCGCAGTACTACAGTGCGTTTTTATTTATTTATTCTAGATATGGTACTGATCTTCTGTACCTCCTGAGCACTAACACCGTCTCCAAGATCGTGGCTTCCTTGCTCTGCTCCAACAGATGACTTGACATGGCAACCCCTTCAACGGTAGTCAGCATCCGAAACCTCAACCCGCCAGCTCGAATCTCAGCCCACACGGCCCCCATGGACCCCCGCCCCCTCGATCTTGACAAGGGCCACACATCCACGGCCATGTAGCGAATGGAAATTGCGAAAACCTCCCCTCTATCTCTAAACCCCTAATTCGCGATGATACGACCATACCAAGCACTGGATGGCATGCCAAAACATACAGTTCATACAACCACAAGAAAGGCCTAGCTGCCTCGTAGTCTGTGCCAAATCTCTTTGCCAGACAAGCAAGGCACACATCATACTGGGCATATTCCACCGATTCGGCCCCGCTGCCTCCGCTGACGGACTCTCTGTTCCCACTTGTCTACCGGCCGTTGGCAACGCCGTAACGGAGCGTACCAGCTCCTTCAAACGAAGCGCCCCTGCCGCCCTGAAAAAACAGAATCCGTCTTATGGTCCATGACCATGTCGCTGGTTCTATGAGCCACCAGGATTGACTCGCATTTGAATCAGGCGTATGCGTGGTTGGCACCTTCATCTCGTCTCAACTCTATTCCGGTGTTTTCGCCTTTGGCACTCTGCAATGTGCCCGATGTTGCAGGCCCGCATACCTCACTTGACTTGATAGAGCCTTCCAAGGTGAAAACAAGCCACGCGAACCTGCTGCACCAGTTGCTCTACGACCTGCACTTTCGCTGTATGCCCCTGCCTTCCGTTACATACAAGGCGGGTCGTGGTATGTGCATGCTCAATTGTGCAGTCTCGTGAGAATTCTCTTCACTTTTCAGATTACCTGATGGCACATGCATTCTGTACGAAAGGCTGTATATAGCGGCCTAGGAATTTTATACGGTTATCTTGTACGGATGCTTTTAATCTTCTTCGTGCTGACCAAATGTCGATATCCTGCCTGCCCGTACCTAAGGTCCGGGCGAGCCGTCCCCCCAACCCTTCCCTTCCCGGCGGTTCACTCGGCTCTAGCCCGAATCCCCACTGTGACCCTGACTGGGGATTCGTCATCCGCTTCCCACCCACGGCGGCGGATATAACCGTCCCATTGGCGAACACCTGGACAAGGTGGCACCCTCGGAAACCATGATGGCCGAATCCATGTTCTCCGGCGGCAGGCCGTGTGCCCAACGGCAGCTTGCAGTTTTCTAAATCGGCCATCTGGCTATCCGTACAGTCCACCAGCTCGGCGGAAAGCCTCAAACTGGCCAAGGCCCATTGCAATCAGCATTTTAGAACTGCAACGTGAGGGCAGCTAGTTCCCGTCTGCATCACTATTGCTATCCCTGGCCTCTGAGCTATCGGCTGCTGACGCCACATATCTGGCATGACAACCATGAATCAGGAGTCAGTGAGCTTCGCGCTGTCCAGTCGTCGTTGAGCTCCACAACTCAAGCAGTCAGATAGTAGCGTCGGATACTACATGCTGAACCATGTTGACCGCACAGACAATGCGTTTCAGTTCTGAGACTACACCCTGATGTGTATTATCGGATGCAAACATGTCACCACGGATATCGTATTAATTATTCCGGTCGTCAACCTACAAGCTCAAACTGTCGTATTGGCAGGTAGTTGGACTCCAATGTTGATTACTGTTGATACGGACCCTCAATGATCTTTCATACCCAAAACGCAATCAACACAGTACACGAGACTGACGTTTTAAATTCGGCGAATTTCCTAGGTCCTAGGATAAATCCCTACCTAACTGCGACAAGGCACGCCGATCTAGGCGCGGGGGTAACACATGGCATCGCGGATAACAAAACACACAAAGATGTCCGAGCATCGTCCGGTTCGTTGTGCATAGCATTTTCGGAAGTACCAAGCTTTTTCTGGCGGTCCAGCTGCCGAGGAAATCTGGATCTGTAGCAATATGTCGGTCAGCAGTAGCGTTTGGAAATGGCTCATTGACTGGCTAGCACGGGGTCTGTGTTGACTTGATATTCCAACCATAAGGCAACGGCTTGATGATATTCGAGAGAACTGTGAACAATTAACATGATGAACCATCTGGTTGATAAATAGGATCAGATCGCACCACGGGTCCGACTTCTGGCATCCGATGGTGGCATACCATAGGCTTGGAAACAAGCACTCGCCTTGTTGGACTGATGAATTTGTCCAGGATCTAGGATTATGACTGGCAACATACAATTCCAGGATGCCAGTCTCCGCTCGAAACACATTAGCGGCCATGGCTGATCTCTCAACAGCCCTGCTCAGCCAAGTTGTCAAGGGTCCGCCCACCCCTCCCCCCAATTCACTATCGCCTGGCCCAGATAATATTTCCGAATCTGCGTTAACGCGCGGAGAGCCCCGGATCACGGACCAGCGCCACTAACACGGTGCTGCTGTTGTGCCCAGGGCTGGTAACGAACAACGATATACCTACTTGCAGACGCCTCTCCTTCCATACGGTACATTTCCTCTCTTCTCAGCCTAGTCGTCGTGAGCCAAACTTAACGACGTCAGCTCCGGCCTCGTGGCCTCGCCTTTCTTTTCTTCTTCGCAGGCCCTTCCAGAACACTAACTTTCCCGGGCGTTTAAGGCTGCGACTTTTAACACAGTCACTCGTTCTAACTACTCAAAGGTTTTGAGCCTTAGTACGCTCGCCTCGACGGGATTCTACGCTCGAAACCACGCCCGTGGAGGAGGTGTTATTAGGTACCACGCTTTGGGGTTTTGCTTAGCTATTCCTGGTCTAAGCATCGTGGTTCGGGAAACTTGCGATCTGTTCTCAGCGTTGAACAAGGTGATGAGCCGGAAAACCACATCGGAGAAGAACGGTCTCGGGTTACACGACCTCGCAACATTCGAGATATCCATTTTGCAAGGACGGATTCACACTGTTTATCACGGATTAGGAGACCGGCGGCAGAGGTTGGAGGTTCCATTGCAGGGTTGATTGACAAACAACAGTACATCCTAGCTTCTTCTTTCCGAGCAAAGCGAGAAAACGGGAGTTTGCCCGCCCTGTACTTGACGACCTGCAGCTTTTGTTCAACAGAGTCATATTTATGCTCGTTGACCGACGTGCCCCCAGTGTCCTTTCCGTTGGGGGACCCTTTGAGGCTTCCTCGACCAATCCCGGTAGAGGTGGGACACCGAGAGGGTTAACAGCTATGTCAACTTCACAGAACGTCTATACTCGCTCGCCCAATCCCTCAAACAGGTCCTACGACTCTTCGTCAGTCTCATCTGCAACATCGCCCAAATCTTTGTCCCAATTCACACCAGGGGCCATGAATACCAACCCACGTTTAAATCTACCGGCCACGCCCCAACCCATCGGCATCCCCCCTTTACCTCCAGTCAGCCAGGGCTTCCAATCATATGGCCCAATGACCACATCGTCGTCCCTTGGTCATGAATCTCTCGCCTCCAATGAGTCGGTGGCCAGTACACCAGGCCCGTCGACCTCCCAGTTAGCGGGCCCGCCTGGTTCTCAGGGGCAAAAGAGAGCCTATCGCCAGCGAAGGAAGGACCCCAGTTGCGATGCTTGCCGCGAGAGAAAGGTGAAGTGTGACGCAACTGAGACAGCAAGTTGTTCTGAGTGTTCTAGCCGCAATGTCAAGTGCCAATTCACAAAGGAGACGAACCGGCGTATGTCATCTATCAAACAGGTTCAGGATCTGGAAAAGCAAATGGAAAGGGTGAAGAGGGAGAACAGCGGGTTGCGGCGTATGCTTCAGGATCGCGAAGGACCAATGGAACTTGACGCCGAAGGAGGCAATGAAAATGCTTTCAATTTACCAGCCATCGGATCCGAACCGAAACGAAGAAAACGATCAGCTCCCGGGCAAGTACCGGATCTTTACAGAGCAAGGTCTAACGTACGAGACTTCTCGAGAGGTATCTGGAAGCTCCCAGCCCAATTTCGCGAACGCGCACCCGTCTTTTTCGACCCCCCAAGACCAGAGCTACCCGCCAGGCACCTGGTTGATCAGTTACTGCATGCCTACTACACATCGTCTCATTCCATGTTCCCGATCATACACTTTCCTACGTTTCGAGCATCCGTGAACGATTTATACAATAGTAATGGCGCCAGCAGAACATCTCCAGCTTGGCTGTCGTTATTTTTTGCGGTCCTTGCAACAGGCAGTCTATTTAGCCAAACGTCTAACTCGCAGCCGAACTCGTTTTATGAACCGGCCGAATTCCTCGAGACAGCCAACAAAATGCTCGATCCGTGGGCCAACGACTTCACTTTGGACTATGTGAGGGCACTGGCATTAGTATCTCTCTGTCTGAACGAGATGAATCTGAAGTCGGCGGCCTGGACGTGGCTAGGAAGAGCTGTCCGTGTCTCTCAGGACCTCGGGTTGCACATCGAGTCTGGACCATGGCCAGTCATTGATGGAGAAATGCGACGCAGAACCTGGTGGATGATCTACATACTAGACAGGACTATGGCGACGGAGCTTGGTCGGCCGGTCTCGATCAGCGACAACGATTGCGATGTTCCATTGCCAGCGGGGGTTGACGATCAGTTCATCCACGAGGGGGGAATGATGGTGCCTACAGGGGCTGAGCCTTTAACTCATTCTTTGCTCGCTGTCATTCATGTCGTACGATCGTATTCATCACTTATAGACGCTCTCTCGCCTGGTGCACTGGCTACGGCCCACCTTTCAAGTCTTGACACCCACTTCAAGAAGTGCTTGAGTACATTTCCTCCAGCTTGCGATCCGTCAAGCACTGTACCACTTGCGCCTCACTTTCTCGCACCCCTAGCGTACCTCTTTCATGCTCGACTTCTGCTACACCGACATCATCTTCACCCCGAGTACCCTGTCGAGGCCCGTATGGCATCCCTCGAAAGTTGTACACATATCTCTCTTGAAACAACGTCGCTTCTCCATCGGTCGAACTCAGCCCTTTTGGCAGACGGTGCGACTTCTTTGTTGACCACACACATCTTCCGCTGTGCGCTTTTCCTTCTCCTCACCGGTTATCTGGATCATGCATTGGCGGCAGTGCGAGCTTTGGCCTCAATCGATCGACGAAGAGATATCACCGTGGCCTGTGGGAGATATCTTTCATTTTTTGTGGCAACATTAACAGCGAAGCGAGTTGAGTACACCAACTACTTGGCAAGGACCGCCGCACCACCATTCGGTTCTTCGAGGTCATCAATCGATCAGACGGCCCTGCTCCAGATGCTTTCCCGAGACGAAGACCTGTTAGCGTATGCCTCTGCCGATCTTCAAGCCTCGCCTGATGCTTCATGGCTTTGGGCTGGCGCAGAGCGAGAAGTTCCGCTGTCCCAAACATCTTCTCCATTCCAGCATTCGACTGCCACATCAAGCAGCGAGCTATTCAGCCCCGAGGCCCGTACAGGCCTAAAAGAAGTAGAGGGCAAAGAATGGGGTGGGTGGGTAAGGCTTGAGGCTGCGGTACGTGGGTTAGAGGGTGTACCAGCCACAACTCCAAATCCCTCAAGCGCGACCTGGACACTACCTCCTCCTATAAAGAGCGAAACACCTGGCCCGTCGGTGGAACTCCCAAGGTTAGGTGATGTACCCCGATTCGGGTCCGAAATGCCAAAGCTAGGAGAGGGCAGCACAGCAGTTAGCCCTGCTACAGGCGGCAACAGGACACCAAGCGGAAGCGCACCCAATCCAGCGACGAGCAAAGAACGATTGAGCATTGCGAACATCATCTAGAGAGCTTGACAGAAGGGGCCATGAAGCGAATTATTAATGTTTATTTATGAGACGTGTCTTCCTTGTTTAGTGCTGGAAGCTGGCTCTTTCGGAAGAAAAAAGTTGAAGGAGCAAGGCGTATACATATATAATTTGCTTTTGTTTTAGGGTGCATTTTGTTTTGTCGTGCGTATCGACATATTGTCGTGTACCGCTGTTTTCAGGCAGCACCGCTCGGGGAGCATCTATACAAAGATACCACGCGCTGCATGAGACGGGTATAGGATTTTGCATAGCACTTAGGCGTAACGGGCGTTCTTGGGCAGAGACCCATAGATTTTTATACCGTCCTGTGACGGTTGTAATAGGAATAAAGCTTCATCGTTTAGGTGAAGCATGCATGCGCTAGACGGCCACCAGTTTGGGGACTTCAACTAAAAGGATGCTAATGTCTCGTGAGTGATTGAGAAATATCGAGCACTTCTTGTTTTCACAATGCTATACACAGCTTCAAGCGACAGGTCCTTGATTCAACCCCATTTCAACTGCTCTTTCACACAGCGTGTGTTTCATGTCACCTCCGTCGTTCACGTACTCGGCAAGCTCAAGGGCTTTCAACGCCCATTTATGACACAACTTTTGATCGTCTCTCCCCGACATATCAATGGCATGGTTGAAAGTAGCTGCAATGATATAATCCAAGTCATCTGCAGGGAAAGGGCTTTGCATCTGTATACCTATGTTAGCACTAGGAAACATCTAACGATAGGGGTGCCAGTTCTATAGGGGCTGACTTACTTGGCTACCTTCACGTGCGATCGTGACTGCTTGTTCGACAACTTGCAGAGCCAAAAGGTCATCTAATGGAAGTATGGCCTTGAATAGACAGCGTATGTATTTGGCCAGTCGCTTGTTGTCGAATCTTTCTAGCGAATGTATCTGGTTGATGATGAGACACATGGTTCCGTACACAACTGGAATCATTAGCTCTTCTGTCTGGCTTGTCAAACATGAATAATCGCTTACCATTACCCGGAGCTTCACTCCTTAACAGGCAGTCTCCCATAGCTTTGTACATTGTTTCATCCTTGCAGACCTCGGCTTTTCGGACGATTTGGTTTAAATCGTCCCAGTTCTTGAGATGGATAGCGCCTTCAAAATCAAAAACGAAAAGCGTCGTCGCTTTAGACAATAGATCAGGGCAGATTTCGGTCTCTGGGCCGTCATTGACCTGCTCGCTAAAGAATATGTCGAATTCTGAAATGTGATGCCTTGCTTCAAGATATCTTTGGAGTTGCTCATCTATCTTGTCATCAATACGTGCTTGCGAGATAAGGGCCGCTGCGATGACAAAATTGCAGCGGGCTATCATTAGTCTCCTATCAGCCTCATCATCGGAAGAAATGTCCGAAGGATAGCAGGTTGCAAAGGCGAGACACGCGCGAAAGACACGGATGACATGCCACAGCCCCTAAACGTGGCATTTCGTTACACCGATGTTGTAAGCATTTTTCCTGAACCAGTGCAGCTCCAGGACTGTGAATATCCTGGCGTCGCTCTCATCCTTTAGGTTCACCTTTGCGTACTCGACAGCTATTCGTGTTAGCAGATACTTGAAACTCGATGACAAAACGCACCCCTTTCGAATAATACACAGGTTTCCTCCTCAAGCTCAGGAACTCGGTCTATGTTTTCATCTGGCAAAGTCTCAATCATGTGGATCAGCCGTATAGCACATCTGATGATCGAAGGCAGATTTATAGTCGACGGATCTGCCGTATCGAACCCTTCGACTGCTGCTTTCAGGGTCTCCAGAGTCATGAGCTTGTCGCCGGCGTTCTGTGCATCTCTTGCACAGGCATATATGATGTCCCGACATTGGCTTTTGTCCGGCATCTTGCCCAGATATTCGATGCATTGGCGCCCCAATTGGTGGTTCCAGCTTTTCAAAGCCACCTTAAACATGAGATATCTAGTAAGAGGTTCGTCCTGTATACTTTTAGGCATAGCATGGAAAGCAGCATGCGCAGCATCTATATCTTCGCATGCAATCGCACAACGCATCAACCTTCGGCTGAACTTTCCTTGACTTGTCTCGCCACTGTTGGAAAAGATCGGATGAAGTGCAGCTTGGCACCAGAGTTCGCATCCTTTGTACCACTTATTGGAATAGCTAATATCGAGTTTCTTCCAAATGAGCTTCCGGATGTCAGGTATAATGAATTGCGGAAGTAGCATGATAAAACTTACCGAAACCGCAGCAGCTGAGGCCTCGACATTGCACTGGCCAATTTCTTGAGCGAGTTGATTCAGAAGTCGAACCAAGTCCTTTGTTGCTACAAGCGTTTCTGTATCCATCGTGGCCATCCAAACACGCCGAACAACAGCTTTCCCTATCCAACCCACGTTACCATGCGGTAACAACTTCTTGGTGATCAACTCTTCCATCAAGCTCTTTGCCAACCGAGGACCCCTGGGATGTAGTTCGCCAATACGATGTAGGAGAAGTCCGAGTCCCGCATCCGTGAGGGTGTATGATCGAATCATACGTCGTAGAATACTTGCGCATGAATCGATATCGAAAATCTCGTCAGGATACCGGTGGATAATTTCAAGTTTCCAATGAAGCACAATTGGCTTGTCTCCAATCTCGGCTTCCATTTGTAACGTAATCCCATCGGCTTCCTCTAAATTTTCTTGTGAACCCGTAGCGAGCAGTGTCTGTATTAGCTCGTGATAGATAGACATGCGAAGTTCCAGCCCTTCCTTCGAGAGCCTCTCCAGACCTTGACTGTTGACAAGGTCGAGTGCTCGTCGTAACCATTTCAAAGCCATGCCATGGTCGTCCCTGGACAAAAGTTCGCTTCCGATACACTGAAATGTATCAGCCAACCTTTCAGCAGATGATGGGTCGATAAGGTGTAAGAGATCATCCGCCTTTGTGTACATGTGCTCGGCAACATCCAGACAACCTTGCTTCCATGACTTAATAAGTTAGCGGGGCGTTGACAGCATACCACCCTGGACTTACCAAAGCGCATCGCATCGCAAAGTATTCCGCTTCAATCTTTTGGATCTGTGCCGTATCTTCTGTTGTTGTATGCTTTGACTTCTTTAGTCGGCCAATATAATCGGCAGCCTTGGTCATGCTCAAAAGTGCGCCATCGAGATCGGAAGATTCCACGCAAACTCTAGCCAGTGTAAGTGACATCCCCATCATGCCTAACAGTATTTCCACGAGGTCTTGTTCTTCGTCATTACGTGTGTCACGCGCCAAGGCGTGGATAAGGAAAGCCAGAACACGGGCGCGGACTTGCAGCAGCATCCTCGACGACGACGACAAGATTTCATCTCTCTTCCTCCTACCTTTGATACACTCGTTCCATAATTCCCTCGCAACTTCCCTCAATGATCTCGAAATCTCACGCGTTGGTAACGTTCGCTGCTCGACCAAAGCATTGACTGAAGATATGTGGTGATTTACATCGGAGAGAAGAACATCATTGGAGCTGGAATCGTGGGAGTTTGGTAATCTAGAAAGAAGATCTGTCACAAACTCTGCCCAAGCATCCCCAGTCAGTAGACTATAACCACCCCTGAAAATGCTATCCTTACCTGCAATCCCTTCGAGCTTCTTGATTTGACCAACGGTCAATATGCTAGCCGGCGTCATGTTGGGTTCAAATAGGGGCAAAGCAAGTGCTTCTTAACCAAGTACAAGAACCCAGACAAAGGGTTTGAAAGAGTGAAATTGTTGGTTCACTATTGCCACCGAGTTGAGAATTTTGTGCAAAACACATTGGATGTCAGTAAGGGCAGGAGCGCTGCGGACGTTCCTTCCATTCAACACCACTGCCTACTGCCTACCCCTCTCACCAGACCAGGCCGCAAAAAGGGGCCTGGGGCAGCATGAGCAACGCGAACCTCTTTTAAACACAACATCATGTATCTTTAGGTCTGACAATGAAATGATATCATACTCCAAGTGTTGGTTTCTGTCTAGTGCAGCAAATGAATATACATACATACGCTTCCAGTTAATGCGTATCCGTGCGCCGATCCCTATTCTGACGGGTTTCTTTCTTTTTTTTTTTTTT
>NW_022157875.1:0-36100 GCF_003316985.1 Fusarium coffeatum | reverse complement strand
CCCCCCCCCCCCCCCCACTTTCTGTCCCTCTTGACTCACCCACCATCGCGAGCTGCCTTTTTCTCAAACCTGCCCCTCCATCAACGACTTCCCTTGTCGCTGGTGGACTACCTATACTCTCAAGGTCTTCCGTGCGCTGACCGATTCCCTGGCGAGACGTCTCATACGGTGAGTAGCTACTAATCCAAAAAAGAAAAAAAGAATCCATCACTCCCGCAACGTTGCCGCGTTCGACGAATGGCATGGACTAAATGAACAACTGACTAATCGATTTCTCTCTGCTTTGTAGCCAAACTGTCAGTCACCATGTCCATCGATTTTCCCAAAGAAGAAGAGGCTGTCCTCCAGAGGTGGCGCGAGATCGATGCCTTCCTTCGGCAGGTTCGTTTCCTAACCACCTTTTGCAGCCCTCGAATCATTCCTCTGACCCGAGTCACTACTATAGGTAGAACTGTCTGAAGGCCGTCCTCACTACACTTTCTACGACGGGCCTCCTTTCGCGACCGGACTTCCTCACTATGGGCATCTTCTTGCCTCCACCATCAAGGATGTCATTCCTCGATACTGGTCCATGAAGGGCTTTCACGTCGAACGCCGCTTTGGTTGGGATACTCATGGTCTTCCCATCGAACACGAGATTGACAAGAAACTTGGAATCTCTGGGAAAGCTGCCGTGATGGAGCTCGGCATTGCCAAGTACAACGAAGAGTGTCGCTCTATTGTTATGCGCTACGCCAAGGAATGGCGACACACCATCGAGAGATTGGGTCGTTGGATTGACTTTGACAATGATTACAAGGTGAATAAGCACACCGGTCTGAATTATGTCGGCTTACTGATATATATCACTCTAGACTATGCACCCTAACTTCATGGAGTCCGAGTGGTGGGTTTTCAAGCAATTATTTGACAAGGACCAAGTTTATCAAGGTCACCGAGTTATGCCGTACTCTACAGTTCTCACTACTGCTCTGAGTAACTTCGAGGCCAACCAGAACTATCAAGATGTTACTGACCCTGCGGTTGTCGTCACGTTCCCCCTCGTTGACGACCCAGAAGTCAACCTGCTTGCTTGGACAACTACACCCTGGACGTTACCATCACATCTTGGACTTGCAGCACACCCTGATTTCGAATATGTCAAGATTCTGGATGAGAAGACTGGAAAGACATATGTCCTTCTTGAAAAGCTTCTTGGGACCTTATACAAGGACCCCAAGAAGGCTAAGTTCAAGATCGTGGAGAAGATCCTTGGCAAAGACATGCTGGGATGGAAGTACACGCCTCCCTTTAACTACTTCTACGACGAGTTCAAGGATGTCGCCTTCAAGGTTCTGAACGCTACCTACGTTACTGATGACAGTGGTGTGGGTATTGTTCACCAAGCTCCGGCCTTTGGTGAGGACGATTACAACGTCGCCGTTGCTGCCGGTATCGTTACCGAGAACAGATCGCCACCCGACCCTGTCAATGATACTGGTCACTTTACCGATCGTGTCTCTGACTTTAAGGGCATGCATGTCAAAGAAGCTGATAAGCACATCATCAAACACTTGAAGAACGCCGGTCGCATTGCTAACGAGTCTCAACTCAAGCATTCTTACCCCATGTGCCCTCGTTCAGATACCCCCCTTATCTACAGAGCTGTCCCTTCCTGGTTTATTCGAATTCCTGACATCATTCCTGATATGCTCAAGAACATTGAAGAGACTCGTTGGGTCCCATCATTCGTCAAGGAGAAGCGGTTCGCCAGCTGGATCGCTAATGCTCGTGATTGGAATGTCAGTAGAAACCGATACTGGGGCACACCTATCCCTCTGTGGGTCAGTGAGGATCTGGAAGAAAGAGTTTGTGTCGGAAGCGTCCAGGAGCTGCGCGAGCTGAGCGGATATGAGGGTGATCTCTCCGACCTTCATCGTGATAAGGTTGATCACATCACGATCCCGAGTAAAATGGGCAAGGGTCAGCTCAAGCGTATCGAAGAGGTATTCGACTGTTGGTTTGAGTCTGGCAGTATGCCCTACGCTAGTCAACACTATCCCTTTGAGAACGTAGAAAAGTTCGAAAAGTCTTTCCCAGGAAACTTCATTGCTGAGGGTCTTGACCAAACCCGTGGCTGGTTCTATACTCTCACAGTGCTGGGTACTCACCTTTTCGGCAAATCGCCATTCAAAAACTGCGTGGTCAATGGAATCGTCCTTGCGGAGGATGGCAAGAAGATGTCGAAGCGACTCAAGAACTACCCCGATCCCTCTATCATTATGTCCAAGTACGGATCTGATGCTCTTCGTCTCTATCTCATCAACTCGCCTGTTGTTCGAGCCGAACCACTGCGCTTCAAGGAGTCTGGCGTCAAAGAGGTTGTCCAAAAGGTCCTCCTTCCTCTCTGGAACAGTTATAAGTTCTTTGAAGGTCAGGTTGCTTTACTCAAGAAGGTTGAGAATGTTGATTTCAAATGGGATCCAAAGTTGGAGGCGACAAATAGCAACGTCATGGACAGATGGATTCTGGCATCTTGCCAATCTCTTTTGGCGTTTGTCAACCAAGAAATGGAGGGTAAGTCATCCGCTTTCTATTTTCTTACTTAACTCATGTTCTGTCTTTTCTCGAGTTCTTGCCAACGTGTCGAACCTAGCTAACTGTAAGCAGCCTACAGACTATATACGGTAAATACTAATATGAAACTTGAGCAATACAATGCGATAAATTCATACTGACTTTCGTCTAGGTTGTTCCACGACTCTTAGGTCTTATCGATAACACCACGAACTGGTATATTCGATTCAACCGTAAGCGACTTAAGGGTGAGAATGGTCTCGACGACACCTTGCACGCCTTGAACGCTCTTTTTGAGGTACTCTTCACCTTGTGTCGTGGCCTAGCGCCTTTCACACCTTTCCTCACAGACAACATTTACCTCAAACTCCTGCCTCACATCCCCAAGGAACTCCAGGGTGAAGATTCCCGTAGTGTTCATTTCCTGCCATTCCCGGATGTGCGCCAGGAACTATTCGACGAGGAGGTGGAGCGACGTGTTGGTCGGATGCAGCGCGTCATTGAACTTGCTCGTGTATCTCGTGAACGTCGCAATATTGGTCTCAAGCAGCCTCTGAAAACCCTTGTGGTCCTTCACTGCGACCCGCAGTACTTGGAAGATGTCAAATCGTTACAGAAGTACATCAGCGAAGAACTGAATGTGCGAGATCTTATCCTTTCCAGCGACGAATCCAAGTACAACGTGCAGTACAGCGTCACAGCAGACTGGCCAGTACTTGGAAAGAAGCTCAAGAAGGATATGGCCCGTGTCAAGAAGGGCTTACCTCTTCTTACCAGTGAGCAGGTTAAGGGATACCTCCAAGATAAACACATTGATGTCGATGGTATTCGCCTGGAGGAGGGTGATCTCGTGGTACGCCGGGGCGTTAAAGAGGACGATTCTTCAAAGAACTTTGAGACCAACACCGATAGTGAGGTACTCACCATCCTCGACACAGAGATCCATCCGGAACTGGCAGCAGAGGGTCTTGGTCGTGAGATCATCAACCGTGTACAGCGACTTCGAAAGAAAGCGGGACTCGTGCCCACGGATGATATTAAGATGGAGTACAGAGTTCTTGCCGACCCTGATGATGTGGGCTTATCGGGTGCCTTCAAGTCGCAGACTCCTGCTTTTGAGAGGGCTTTGCGCCGACCTCTAGAGGAAGCTAGTGCTGAGGCTCAACCTGACAGCCTCATTGCGGAGGAGGAGCAAGAAGTCTCAAAGGCTACATTCATGCTGAGATTGCTCAAGTTGTAAACTTTCATACCTAGAAATACACAGACAGGCAAAAGAAAAGAAAAACTCGTTTATAACATGATTTGATTATTTACTGCGATTTATAAAAGCAAGCTATGGTTTTTTTGAAGCTGCCTGAAAAAGGTCAGGAACATATTATGATGCAAATGACCAAAGGACCTTACCAGGTAACAGTCTTTAAGCCTCATAAACTGTTTAGCACACTTATCTTTGTGCACAGCGTTGTAATCAGCGACAATGCATTTACCATAGGCTGTGGCCTGTCGACAAGTCAGTGGCAAAATTGGTGAGAACAAGGGTAAGGTCGTGTACCTCTACGGAGCATTGGGAGACTGCCTTAGCAAACTTTTGGATGGGACGAGTTCTTTTTTGGTTCATGATGACTTGCTAAGGGATTGAAATGTGTAATGTTGCTATCTCGACTTTTGAAAAGTGGTGACGGGATCCGTGTTCACCCTATCATTGTCGAAATCGCTAGCTCGAAGCGTTGTGGCTGTGGCACCAGCCACCAGTCACCAGCCACCCACTTTACACGTATGTATCCCTACCTACTAACCACTGTACCTTACCTAGACTATCGCGACCGCGAATTCGCGTGTTTTTCTCCAAATGAAGGTCGCTTTGCGCTTTGTTTGGACACCGCCCCCTTCCTTCGAATTGAGAGTTTGTTTACTTTGACTGTGTCGCAAGCATCGCTCTAATTCAATTCTTTACCTCTCCGTTTCCCAAATTTATTTTCTTTCTCCCGCGCTTATCCTGTCTGGTTATCGCTACTTTAATAGTTTCACGATACCTTGTTGCCATCAACCGTCGAAGCGAGACACTGCGCCTTCCTGACTATGGGCCAATGACGGACGTGGGCAGCTCGCCAACAATTATCTGCTCATGTCCTCATATTTCTCGCAACAGGTTCCAAATGCGACTTCACCAGCAGCATCCATGTCGCCGGCTGTGCAGAGACCGGCTTCGCCGTCAGACGATGGCCGATCAAGCAATGCAAGTCGGACGCCTTCAAGCCAGGAACCATACTATTCTAACGAAGGTCCGTATCACTCGCAAGCACAGCCCCAGCCTGCCTGACACTAACCGCATCAGATATCGCCACACTGCACGCGGTAGTTGTCGCTGCTCAGGAGTTACTCGACTCGGTCCCCGAACCTAAGCCTCTTCCCGCTGCTGCGCTGTTCAAGGCATACGATGCTGTACTCCCCACTTATGGAATCGATCCTGACTCCGATCATCATTTATCAGCGTTTGTTTTCCGCGTAGGTGGTGAGCAAGGCGAGAACAGCCTACTTGACAAGTTCCAGTCCATACTGAACCGTATGGGCATTGTGTTGGAGTTTGGTGATAATACTACGGTCTCGGTTCGGACCTCAGCTTCTGTATCGCCAGCTGCATCCTTGGCAAGTTGTCAAAGTAACGAAGCTTTGCATCAGAAAGCGCATCAGAAGGACGAGGTACTGAATGGCCATCTTACTGCTGAAGTAGTAACGTCGCAGTTACCATCCTCGCCTCAATCGTCATCGCAATCACCATCACCGCCAAGACTACACAATCACCAGCATGATGAACAGGGACTGTCCGAAACAGACGATGAAGATGGTGATTACGAGGAAATGCGGAAAGCCGTTGTATCATCGGCTATGAACCGCTGGCGTTCTTTAGTTGCGAACCGTCGAGCTCAACCTGCACAGCGAATCCCTTCTTTTCCCAGTATTCCCGAGGAAGCATCCGCCGATGTCAGGAACTTCGAAGCTCAATCTCATTGTGAAGGATCTGCTGTAACTGCACGCCCGACTGTAACATCGATACAGATGAGTGACGAGTCGCATAGCCAGAATCCCATAAAGGAATTGACAGGCGCGTATGCCATGCCAATTTCGACACAGTCATTCATACATCGGCCTTTTGCAGTACTCAACAATGCAATTCGGTCAACGACATCTTTGATACAGGGCAATGCGCAACAGGCTCCACATGAAGACCCCTCGCACCATAACGATGAAGTCCCTTCAAGTTCCAGAGAAGGACCTCTCAGTGGACTAGAAGAGACAAAGGAAGCGCTACCCAATTCATCGCATAATCCACCAGAGGTACATTCTCCCACCATTTCAGCTCGGTCCAACACAGCGAATCAGAATGAAGATGCAATCGTCCATCATTCTACACCCCAAGAAGGCCTAGGTGATACACCACCACAACAAATGGTGGCTGAAGACAGCCCTTCGACACCTGGGCTGCAAGTCGATTTCGAGAAGGAACATAGCCGACTCCTCAAGCGGGCCAGTAGAGCTCGTGAAATTTATCTTGCAAGCAAGGTCTTCAATCACTGGGCCGATCGTACCGCTCGGCGACTCGAACGAGATGCTGTTGCGAGACGACATATGATACGCTTCCGCTACTTTCGATCTTGGAGTCAAGCTCCCGCGCTCCGAGAACCCGCTACTGATCACATGAGAGCCGCTGTCGTGATAAAAAAGTGGCAACGGACCGCCACGCAGGAGAGGAATCTGCAGGAGGTTGCACGGACAGCTGCTCGGGCCTATCAGGCAATGAAGGTCCAGCGCGCTCTTGACTGCTGGTCTTGCCATCGCCTTGCACATGTAGGCCGCCGCATGAAGGCTTTGCGTAGTAGATCTGGGGTCGTCTCGAAGTGGGTGTCGCGGGCTTCCCATGATGAGTCTCTTCAACACGCCATACGGACCCAGTCAGGTGTTCGGCTTCGAATGGATGCTGTTCACCAATGGCAGAGCCATAGGCAGAAAGAGAATCGACTGCTGGCCACTTCTCGGCGGATTGGAGAGATTCAACATTCTTTTGCTTACTTGCGAGAATGGTGGGATCAAGCCGAGACCCGCCGAAAAGCAATTGGTCATCGTCAGCAACTCATGGCAGAGAAAGTCAACTCAGCTTTTAACCTGTGGAACTTGAGAGCAAGAGCTCAAGCATTCCAATGGAGACGCGAGTATCTTCAGGTTGGACGGGCGTTCGATCGATGGCTTCAGTGTGCAGACCAGGACGGTGATATGGGACGGAGAGCGGAAGAATACTACGAGGGGCAGGCCAAGACCAAGGTCCTGAGGGGTTTCTGGCGACTACAGTATGCTTCTTCCCAGATGATACGCCTAGAAAGTCGAGCTCGCCTGTATCTTGGAGCAACTACAGTTTTGCGAACCTTCGATCGAACTATAAGGGATCGCAAAAGCCAAGACAAGCAGTCAATCAAGAGATATCTCATGGCGCGATACACACAAGTATCATCTGCCAGGAAGAAGCGCAATTTTTTCAGTGCCATCGACCGGTGGAAAGCCTTCGTCATGGAGGATCGAGTCCAAAGTGACACGGCGCAGGAGCTGCTAGGTCTGAAGGTGTCGCACCAAGTGGCGCTGACGATCGATACATGGAAGGAACAAGTAGATGTGCACCATCAGCGCAAACAGTCAGCTGAACTGCAACATGCGCAAGGCTGGCTAGAAGTCTGGAAGGTGCACACCGGTGACCTTGATCAGCAAGATACAGAAGCCTGGCAACTGTGGGCAGTTGCCAAACAACGCCAGTGCCTAAAATCGTGGTCGATCGCCTCCCTGCAGCAAAGCGGTCAAGCTCATACGGCGTCGGAAGTTCAAAAGAAGCACGAACGTGAGCGACGCAACCGCGTCTTGCAACACTGGAAGCAACGGGACGATAGAATCCGCCTATCTACTCGAGGATCCCGCCCACACCCGAACTCTGTACCCGCCGCGTGGCCTCGCGGTGGTTGGAGGATGATTTCTGGGAGGCGTTCAATGGTAAATCGCAGCGATCGGAGTTATGATTACTCTACTGCACCGCTCGAGACACCAACGCGATGGACAGGTCAGCCGTTCTCCATGTCAACGATAATGCCACCTGGATCAATGGCGCCGCTTAGGGAGGCTGATGAGAACGACGAGGCATTCTCCGGTGACGACGACGAGGAGGAACTGCCATTATCACCGTCGCTTAGGCCTGCCTCAAGGGGACCCGCCCAATTCTCGTCTCTGTCATCGACGACCCCAATGGCGCCAGTGCCGTCGCACTTGGAACGAGGCACATCAGGACAAAACGAATCTGATGGTGGCTTTGCAGCCAGAGGAACGACACCGCGTCGTTCGCGAATGCCAAAATTTGAATCAATCCAAGCGGCCCAGGGCTTGTCTAGGCAAGTCGAGGTTCCAGAGTCTGAAGGGCTTAGGCGGGATAAGCTCTTGCAACAGCCACTCGTTGCGAAGAAGTCTTTCGGATTCAAGCCTTTGAATGGCCGTATCGTTGCACCTCGAACTTCCTCACCGGACCCAAACTCTTCAATAGTGGGCAGCAAATCCGTCGGTGCCAAGCCCTCCGACATGCAGTCCGCCCCCCTGCGGCCAACTGCGAAGTTTACAACGGCAACGAGATCGGTGCGCATACAATCACCGAGGACATTCTCAGCTACACCACATGCCCGCCCGTTACGAGCATCACGGAGTGACCAAATGCGCGGCCGCGCAGGTGTGAATCAATAGTTGTATTATAGGATAGGGTGGTTGTTTGTATACGGAGGAGGATAGGACAGTTGTGAAGAGCAGGATTGGGCAAGTATGGCTGGATGTGATTGTTTTACGTTGGATGACCTGTTTCATAAAAAGTATACCCCTTTCTGTTAGTATTGAGTTAAGCGATTGCATAACGGCGCTATGCCGATGGCGTTGGACAAGCAATAGTTTCTTGTATACATGTTCTTGAGCTCAGAAATTGCTTAGATTAGTACCCAGCTATGCATTCGATAACGGAGGCTGTGAAGCGCAATTCGGAGCTACATGCCTTAACCTCTGAAGCACTTTATTTATGAATGCTGCCAGTATAAACCTTTTATAGCCGAGTAGTATGGAACATGGTCTATTTTCGAATACGCATCACTTTTCTTTTTTACCCTCAAGTGCTGCGTATCGCGATATTGAACTGGTCCTTTAGGGATTCAACCTGCTAGGTGGTACTAGGTACTACCTACCTATCGATAGAAGTCGGTCAATTAGTGTCATCCTTCCAATGAATTCATATGTAGCCGTACACCTATGGGTCCCGTCGCCTTGGTGTGGGTTCCACTATAGGTGACTAGCACCTACCTACGGTAAATGGGGGTCACGTCACTTCTACACGCTAGGTTGATCTTCACCCGTTAATTGCATCAACTCTCCCTCATGGGTTAGTAATAGTCGCTAGATTACTCTGCACCAAAGCTATTAAACCTCACCTCATCTCCTGCATCCATCTTCTGCGCTTGATCATAGCGCCACCGCATTCCTCAAGATATGCGCGCAAACCGTGCTCCGTGATAGCATGAAGGCCGTTTTGCCGGGAAACCCGCGCTCAAGGCTTCAAGGGTTAGCCTCGGGTTACTGGGACTCCCGACACATCAATGTAGATACCAACTTGACATATACTCTCGAGCCCAAACTCTACTGACGACTGGTTATTGCATAGACATACATCACAGGCAGCGCCTTTACGATATTGGAAGGATCCCATAGAATTCTACAGACAGTCTACGACGAAGGGGAACAAACTCTAGAAGCTATCGCAGTGGATGAGGCGACGGGCAAGATCGCTACTTGCACCTTGACCCAAGTTCGCGTGTACAAACCTTTCGGATCGCATGAGGACACTTCGAAGGTTCACCCCTGCAATCTGCCTCCTCATAATTTGGACATGAGCTTACAATTACAAGTGGGCACTTGAAGCCACCTTCGATATTCCCTTCCCGAACCCTGACGACACGCCATGCACATTGTCGTGGGGCAGCTCCGAGGAACTTCTAGTAGCCACCCACTGCTTGTCCCTGTTCGACACCAAAACCGAACCTAGGTGTCTCTGGCAGAAAGAGTTGTCGAGCATTGCCAAATATGCAACATTATCATACGATTCGAGATACATCGCTTCGACGGGCCATCATGATCACTTGATCAAGGTCTGGCGTAGACTCAACTTCGGTGCCGACGAAGTCCGCTTCGATCTCACGTATCTTCGACACCCAAATATTATAACCTCGGTGAGGTGGCGCAGGCCGTTTCATGTGGAACAGGCATCGGACAACGTTTTGTATACCATATGTCTTGATAAATGCATCCGCGTATGGACACCGACAGATACGCCTGACGGGAAGCATTGGCAGCTATGGGGCCAGGTCGATGTTTGTGCGCCCTCGCAAGAGAATCCCGAAGGGGTGGAAATGCGGTTTGCTCTAGTTCTTGATGGGCGAGATTTTACCGCTTCTGTCGAGCAAGCTGTACAGGCGCGAATGTCTGACGACTCGAACACCGATGACCCTGTCGCTCTCGACCACCTGGTAGCGATCGCAACCAAGAACCCGGAAATTTGTATGGCTTTTGACGGAAAAGGAATCATGTCAGCCTGGGCCCTCGAGAATGTTGGGACTATTACGGCGAATTCACCAACTCTTTTCAAGGTAGCACAAGTTACAGACATCCATTTTGAGCTTGTCGGCAAATTCCTATCAGCTCATGACACCCCTCATACCGAGATTGAGACGTATTGCGACAAGAATAGTGGTAAGGTCCATTTCATGTTGCACGCATTTGATGGAAGGATAGGCGTGTTCAGTGGTAGCGTTGCAGATTTATTTGATCCTACCACTAACGATCGGCGCCTCTCCCTGCAAACTATCTGGTCTGGACATTCGACTTCTATCACTAAAATTGTGCGAAACTACAGCGGGCGGGCGGTAGTCTCTCGCACACGGGATGGCGAAAGCATCGTATGGAAACATCTCTTGTTGCAGCAGGACAACTCAGGGCTTGCTCTCACAAGAGCAAGTGTCGTACCGGAAAAGGGTCATATCCATCGAATATGTGTGCTGAGGAAGGGTCGATTTGTGGTATTCCTCCGCCACGAAACAATCTTACTTTGGGACTGTAGGACTCGCCGAGCTTCTGTGCTCGCTCAATGTGGTTACCAGGTTGTAGGGAAACCCCTCTGCCTTATCATTCTTCCTCGGTCAGATGTCAAGAACTACACCGTTGCTCATATCGCAACTATAACCTCGGAAGGACATGGCATTGTGTGGGAAGTTCAATTGCCTCGCTACTTTGACGACCCAAAAACAACAGCAGGTGCTAGTATTGAGGAGCTAAGCCACTTTGAACTAAAAGACATCAAAGATCTGGCATATGTTCTGCCGGTAGATCCTGCCGGGTCTCAACCTGTCGTCTCAAGCTTTCTAGATATATTTGCTCGCGATGTCGCCATTTCTTATACCCATACAGGTCGCGTGGATTTCTGGACCGCACGAGTTGACACTGATAACCGTAGTGTTGGATGGTTGTCTACATGCACCACTGAGACAGGTATATCCCAGCCGGCGTTGGTAAGTGGAAGTACTTTGAAAAAGGCTGCTCTAGTGAATTCGTCGCGGTCGCAACTTACAATCTGGGACATCGGGGGTGCTCGCCTCGAATATGAAAACAACTTTCAAGAGCATCAGGTCATACAAGACTTGGACTGGACATCAACACCTGATGGTCAATCTATCCTTGCCGTCGGTTTCCCTTATCGAGTAATACTCCTTTCGCAAATGCGATTCGACTACCTGAACAAAGGCCCAGCGTGGGCGCAGATACGCGAGATCAGCATTCGAGAACTCACCCCCCACCCAATTGGCGATTCAACCTGGCTGGGCGATGGTCATTTGGTCATTGGTGCAGGGAACCAGATGTTTGTCCAGGACAGGCATGTCGGAGTCTCCGAGTCGATGAAGACAGATTTGCGACTCCCTTTACGCAAAGATGGCAATCTGGATTTGTTCCAGGTCGTTCAGCGTTTTAATGGCCCTTTGCCGGTCTTTCACCCCCAATTTCTCATTCAATGCATCTTGTCAGGCAAAGCCACACTTGTACGACGCATTCTGGTTGCTATGCACAAGACATTGAAGTATTATATCGAAGGCGAGGCTCTAGATGACTATCTGGGGATGGATATGGTTGAGTTTTATATGTCCGGGGTAAGTTATTACTTCGTTCCATCATTGACTGCACAGCGGGTTAACACGACGCCTTAGCAAAGCCACGCCCTGGCCAGTGAGAAATCCAGTGGTATCTACCTCAACGGCAATCGCGCGAACGACGTCGACGATGAAGACGTTTTCACTGAGCAGACTGCTGTATTGATCAATGAAAAACTGGTTAAGATCAATATTCCACAACTCTCCGGGCATGAACAGATTCAGTTGGCAGACATTATCGAATGCGTTTCCCTCGTTGAGCGTCACCGCCGCTCAATGGACGAGAATGGCGCTCGATTCATGCTGTTGTTCCGTCAACATGCCCTTCGCAAAGGACGTACCAACGAAATGCACCTTTCATGGAGGGAAATCAATTGGGCCTTTCACTCCAACAGTCAAGATATCCTTGTAGACTTTGTTTCCCGACAGAACCACGGCAACATGCTGTGGGAGCATGCCCGCGAGAGTGGTCTTTTCATGTGGTTGACTGACCCAACTGCACTGGTATTTGTTTAATGACATAACACACAATCACCGCATCAGCTAACGACTTACAGAAAGCCCAGTTTGAGCTGGTCGCCCGAAATGAATATACCAAAAACGAGGTCAAAAACCCAGTGGACTGCAGCCTATATTATCTTGCTCTTCGTAAGAAGACTGTTCTTCAAGGCCTGTGGAGAATGGCGAACTGGAACAAAGAACAGGCAGCCACACAACGATTGCTCGCAAACAACTTTGAAGACCCTAAATGGAGATCTGCGGCCCTCAAGAACGCATATGCTCTGCTTAGTAGGAGACGATTTGGTAAGACACTTGTTTGCAGGCCTGGATGATGCCGAGTTGACTGTGTTTAGAGTATGCTGCTGCATTCTTCCTTCTTGCCGACCACCTCCACGACGCTGTTCAGGTGTGCCTTAACCAATTAAAAGACATGCAACTTGCCATAACTATATCTCGAATATACGAGGGGGATGACGGCCCGGTACTGCGCCGACTCCTTCAAGAAACAGTCCTGCCGCTGGCAGCCCAAGAAGGCAATCGCTGGCTTGCTGCCTGGGCGTTCTGGATGCTCGGCCGCAAGGATGTAGCTGTACGAGCACTTATTGTACGTCATTACAGCTCAGACACACAGGATGCAGGAGACACAAATATTGACCTGGCTCACAGACGCCCGTGTATACGCTGCTGGAAACCCCTTGCTCTCCTGACATCAAGTCTCGGCTATATCTCACGGATGATCCTGCACTGGTCGTTCTCTACTCACATTTGCGTCATCAAACGCTACAGACTTTGAGAGGTGCTTCTAAAATTACCCCAAAAGTCGAGTGGGAGTTCGTGCTACACAGTGCCAAGTTGTATGACCGAATGGGCTGCGACCTTCTCGGACTGGATATAGGTACGAATTGGAACAGCAGATGATTAGTTGAACGTGCGCTGACATCAAGACAGTACGGAACTGGGAGTTTCAGCGGTCTCCAGGAGCGGTTGGCCTCGGCGGAGAGGTCAACCCTCTAAAACTGCTCCGGAGGAGAAGCTCGCTAGTCGTTGCGGACTTACCGTCACCCGCCCTCCATCTTGAAGCACATCGGGAGAACAAGAAGACAGTCAAGGCACCCCCGACAATGCTTGAAGAACCAGATGCAGCTTCCCTTCTGGATAGTTTCGGGTTTTGACGTACCCGTAGACAGGTAGCAATGGGTATAGTGATGAAGCCTGATCTCAGCTTGCCAGCCGGGAGACTGACTCGACATATATGTATGGAACCAACTCAACTTGCTGGGGTATGATAAGCATGCAGTAAACAGTTGGTAGTTGATTAACATTGAGATTAAAGTCTAGATACTGAATACGATGAATAATAAATAATAATAATTGGCCTACCTTGGTCTAGGAACATACCTACCTAGGTAGGTACTAGGTAGTTAGTTACCTGACATGAATTAGGTAATTTGGGTCATTGTGCATGGTAATAGGTAGGTACCTGGGTATCGCCTTAGTCATGGCGTTTTCTTGCCCCGGAAGCTGCAATATACTATGTACCTACCTACCTAGGTAGTACCTAGTCTAGTGTGGGGAACATACTACCTAGGTAGTACCTAGCTTACCTGCCTCAGGTAGTCGACTGAACCGATCTACAACTGACCTACATTCAAACGCGTCTCTCAACATCGCCATCATCTCTGACATTTAATATTAAGTAAGGATGGCGACGCGTGTAGTTCCAGGACGCAGCTTCACCGCTCGAGGCGTTCTGGCCGGCCTCGCAGTGGGAACCATCATCTGCTTTTCCAACATGTATTTTGGCTTACAAACAGGATGGGTCTCTATCATGTCCATGCCGGCGAGTCTTATGGGCTTTGGCATCTTCAGGCTCCTTGCTCCGCACCTGAGGTTTCCCTTCTCCCCAGTCGAAAATGTTCTGCTGCAGAGTGTGGCTTGTGGCATGGCCATCATGCCACTAGGATGTGGATTTGTTGGCGTTGTAGGTGCCCGGTCGTGAAATGGAATGAATTAACGAAAGACGGGTTCTAACTGAGTGAACAGATCCCGGCCTTGAATTATCTCCTGGCTGCCAACGAGCAGGGGCCGATTGATCTGAGCACATGGCAACTCATAGTCTGGTCTTTAGGGCTTTGCTACTTTGGTGTTGTCTTTGCTGTCCCTTTGTAGGCCTATAGCTAACCCTCCCTGTTCTTGGCCCAACCAAACTGACACTGCATTATTAGACGCAAGCAAGTCATCATTCGTGAGCGCCTCAAATTCCCTAGTGGATTCAGTACTGCCGTCCTGATCTCGGTCCTGCATGGCCGAGGTCGTCAAACCACAAAAGATGAACTTGACGCGGCCGCCAAGGGCGGGTTTGCCAGCCTTGTTCCTCCTGATGAGCCATCTCAGTCAGATACCCCCAGGCCAGCTGATACAGATCGAGAGCACCAATACGACGCTGAAAATGACCCGTCAGATCAAGGAGATTGGGCAGCCAACATCAAGTTGTTGCTGTTGTGTTTTGGTGGCTCTGGACTCTACACACTCGCTACCTACTTCTTCCCCATACTGCGCAATCTGCCCATTTTCGGCCCAACCGCGGCTCATATGTGGCTATGGACGTTCAACCCTAGCTTTGCCTACATTGGCCAAGGAATCATCATGGGCACAGAGACAACCCTGCACATGCTGCTTGGTGCTGTCGTGGGCTGGGGAGTCCTTAGTCCCCTTGCCAAGTTCTATGGGTGGGCGCCGGGTGATGTGAACGACTGGGAGCATGGTAGCAAGGGATGGATCATATGGATCTCTTTGGCAATAATGTTGGCGGATGCCATCGTGAGTCTTGCTTACGTAGGCCTTCGCGGAATCCTTACCAGTCAGAAAGCCGCTAGCCTTGTCTCCTCTTTACGATATCGAGTGAAAGAACATGGCGTCTTTGGGTTCTGGAAACCCCTCAGCCATGTTCATTCGCCACTTCTTTATGTCGGTACGCCAGGTCGCATTGAGCGGCATGATGACTACCTCGAAGACGACGGGGTGGAGTCAGAAGATGCCCCCCCACACCAGCGTATTGGTGGTCGTATGGTTTCAATTGGCCTTCTTGCATCGATTGCGCTCTGCGTACTTACGATTCATATAGTATTCGGAGATCTCGTACCTCTCTACGCCACAACTATCGCCGTCCTTATGGCCCTGGTACTAAGTATCATGGGAGTCAGGGCGCTGGGCGAAACCGATCTAAATCCTGTATCTGGGATTAGCAAACTGGCACAATTGTTCTTCGCACTTATCATTCCACAATCACATAAGTCTAGTGTTTTGATCAATCTAATTGCTGGAGCCGTGGTACGTCTGGCCAAATCTTATCAGACAGTCATTTACTGACTTATCACAGTCCGAGGCCGGTGCTTTACAAGCCGGCGATCTAATGCAAGACCTCAAGACTGGTCACCTCCTAGGAGCGGCGCCAAAAGCCCAGTTCTGGGGCCAAGTCATCGGAGCAACAGTGGGTTCTATTCTGAGCGCCTTTATCTATCGCATTTATACAAAGTAAGATCTCATGCCTTGAGCTGTCTGTATTATCCAAAAGATTCTTACATGTTTGACGTATAGGGTCTACACAATTCCTGGTGATCTCTTCCAAGTACCGACTGCCTACGTCTGGATCTTCACCGCAAGACTTGTCACAGGCTCTGGGTTGCCAGATCGGGCTAAGGAATGGGCTATCGGAGCTGCCGTTTTATTCGCATTCGTCACCATCATCAGAACACTTGCTATTGGCAAGAAATGGCGACCTCTGATTCCAGGCGGCATTGCCGTTGCTGTTGGTGAGTTCATCAAGCATGATGCTAAACCAACTATCTGACGTTGAACAAGGCATGTATAATGTCCCATCCTTTACGCTAGCTCGGACTGTAGGTGGTCTGTTCGCATGGTACTGGGTCCATATATCGAAGAGGAAGCAAACACCTCTTATCATCCTTGCCTCAGTACGTACAAGACCCCAACGGCGATAGTGTATCGCTAATATTTCTAGGGCTTCATTCTTGGCGAAGGATTCCTGAGTATTGTGAACCTTCTACTGCAGGGCCTAGATGTACCTCATTTGTGATTGTGACATGTATTGCGACACCACTCAAGCAAGGTAGTACATTGCCCTATAGACCAAGTAATATGTGGCTAAACTGACGAAAAAGCACCTATTTTAGCTGCCACGAATGCTTCCTAGAGCCGCCCTCAGAATCAGTCCAAGATGCCCGCAAGACCAGCGCTCGGGCATTGTCGTCGGCGGCTGTGAAAACAATCTCCCCAGATAGACTCTTTGGACACTTGTTGGATGGGTTGTCAGTAGGAGGCGCAATCAAGAGACCTTGCTTCCAGTGAGTGACAGTGCCAGAGGGTCCAGTTGTGAATGCGACACCACCTTGGTCCGTCTTGTCCCAGGTCTCTGGCGTTGTCTCGGCGGGGGGTACTGGGTCGCTGCGGGCCGTGGTGAAGAAGTTGTCGAACCAGATTAAAAAACCATCAATATTTTCGACCTCGCGCGTGAGGTTAGACTTCCACTCGGCGGTAAACTGAAGATCTTCGGTCTTGACAGCATGAAGATCGAGCACTTTGAAGGGGAAGGGTTCGCCACAAAGAGAGCTCTGGGGCATGGCCTCAACTCTTGCCTCCTCATAGATCCCCTCCTGCATGGTCTTCATGTCAAAACCGTAGACATCTCTCCAGAAGGAGATGTGATCTGAAATGTACTCCGAGTCTGCAACAGGAGCAATCCAGATAGTGGCAGAGCTCGGCGCCAGGATACCATCCGGCTTGAGATAGCGGTCCCGAGCGTACAATACACTGGGGAGCATGGCTTCGTAGAGAAGGCAGTAGCCCATCCATTCGCTGACAATGATATCAACTTGCTCCACGGGCAGCTTAACGTCCTCGATCGCGCCTTTGAGGGTAGTGATGACTTCAGATAAGCCATTGTGAAAGATGTTCTCCCTAGCCTTAACAATGATGTCTGATTTGTCAACAGCAATGACTTGCTTGGCACCTGCCTTTGCGGCAAACATGCTCAGGATTCCTTGATTAACCTTGTTAATGTTTGACGGCTTGGAACACAGTGAGTGACTTACCAGTTCCACATCCGATGTCGAGCACAACCTTGTCCTTGAAAATGTGCTTGTTGTTGTAGATGAAGTCGCGATATGCGTCAGTTCGCACGGTATCCTTCAGCATAGTCTCGTGAATCTCTGAATGCAGTCAGTACAGCATCATGCGTCATGACATTGAATGGAAGTACCGTGAGCAGCATATGACTCAAAATAGTAAGCAGAGTCGTCCTTCTTCTCAATAGAAGTCGCTTCGGTATTATCGTCACCCCAACGTTTGTCGAGAGTCTCTTGAACCGTGATACGATAACTGGCAAATTGATCTTGAAGTTTCTTGAGTTCCTCCTCAAGCTCTTTGTTGCGTGCCGCAAGATGACCCTCCTTGGTCTGGTCATTGGTCATAGCTTCCAGAACTTCGTCGAGAGAGAAGATGAGTGCGTCATCGTCAAGAACTGGGCGAAGATATTTTTCATCCTCTAGGTCCTCGGCAGAGATATTCTTGGGCAGTGGCAAGTCGTTCTTGACATGATGGCGAACAAAATTGACCAACTTGACAGCACCATGAAAGTCTAGTTGGAGCCTTTGCACGTCCTCGATGAAGTTGTATCCGTGGTTCTTGCTGCTATCCTCAAGCATGGCAGCGACCGTTGGGAAAGTCTGCGTGGTGAAAAAAGATGTGATAGGAATCGACTCCTCATCCGATTCCAGATCAAGCCATTCACCCTCATCCGAGGCAGAATCTTGCACGGACATCTTGACTACAATAATTGAATTGAACCACAAGAAATAAATCCACAAGAAATGAATAATTTTGTTTTGACCTGGTAGGTAGGTACAGTACTGGCATAGAGGACGAAAGTATTTTGTGGGATCACCGTTATTGTTATTGGATGAGACTATGCCCTGTTGGGGAATTTTTTTTCCGGGTCAAGAAAGCAGCCAGATGCAATCCGCGAGGCGTTTGCTCTTGATATGTCTGTAAGGGGTATGGTATAGACCATCATATCGCAGCTCTCTTGTTCATGTGCGACTTTGTCACTTGCTATTTTTTTGATTTCGGCTTCTTGTCACTCCCATCATCAGACTCTTCAAACCCATCGGCATCAGAATCATCCTCGTCTTCATCCTCATCGTCGTCGTCCTCACCATCTGATACAGTTTCTCCCAGCTCAATCAAGCGAGCCTATGGCATGGTCAGTATGGTGCTTGCATTGCACGTGGGTAATATATCGCTGCATTTAGCTTACCTTGTACTTTGTCACCTTTTCTTCCAGGTCGCCGAACACCATCAGAAGATCGTCGAGCTCTGACTGTGTCGTTTCCTTAGCTTCCCTCAACTCTGATAACTGTTTATCGGCGTCGACTTTAGCTGCTTCTATGGATCCAGACAGCTGTTTCTCAGCTGCTTCCCTAGCTTTGTTTGCTGTTGACAATTCCAATTCCATCTGTAGTATAAGTTAGTCGTTTGGGCGTCAAACTGAATGAGCTGCCGGTTCCTTACTTTTTCAAGCCTGGCCTGCATCTCCTTCATTCCAGCATCTCCGCCGCTCAGTTGTTTCTCAAGGCGCTGGCATTTCTCCTCTGCCTCGACGGTCATTGACTTCTGTTGCTCTAGTTCGTCCTCGCCCTGTTTCTTGACCGCTTCTAAGTCGGCATCCTTCCGTCTGCCAAGTTCCTCTGTTTCTTTCTTGTACATCTGTTCTTGCGCATCTGATTGTGCTTTGACGTCTGCTATCTCCTTATCCTTATCCTCGCGGAGATGGCTTAATGCCGCTTCGTGGTTTTTCCTCTGCGTATCCAAGTCCTTCTCGCGTAGTTTTTGAAGCAGACTGTGCTCTTTTTGAGACTACATTCGCTACAGCGTCAGTGGGACTGCTCCTGTCTCAAAAGGGAAGAGGAGAGCACGCACCTTCATCAAGTCAACCTCCAGACGGCTGATAGTTGCCTTAAGGTCAGCTATCTCAGCATCTGTCCGTCGTCTGATCTTCTCCGCCTCAGCTTCTGCGGTTTTCCGAATCTGCTCGAGTTGCTTCTGGTGATTGCTGTCCTGTGTGGACTGTTGTGACCGCAGCTGAGCGATCTGGTTCTGGTATTCATTTTCCTTGGCTGAATATTGTGACTGCAGCTGGGCGATGTGCTTCCGCTGATCGTTCTCTTTGGAAGCCAATTGAGCTTGGAGTTTTCTGCAAGGACATTAGTTCTTTAGCACCATTAACAGCCAAGCGGCGTACCGTAATTCATCGCTGTGATTCTTTTGTAGACTCTCATGAACTGTCTTGAGTCGCTGCGTCTCCAAGGCAGCAGCTTCTTTAGAGCGACGATGCTCAGCCTGTTCTTGAACGAGCTGCCTCTGAAGCGCAGCCAGCGCTTCTTGCTTCTCGTTAACGACATCCTGCTTTTCCTCAACTTGGCTCCGAAGAGAATCCACCAGCTCCCTGGAAACACCCTTCTGAATACCGTTAGTGACTACAGATATCTCCATACCCGGTTCCCTATCGATAGCACGCGCTATCCGACTGTAATTGTCCTTAGAAAATTCAACGAATGCTCTGTCAAAAAAGACATCAGGCAATCGCCCAGGAGAAGAGACATCGAGCTTTTGAGGCAAAACCTCAAAGTCGCGCATGAGGGGATGGCTACGAAGCCTTGATAGACGGTCTAAGTATAGATCTCGATCAATTCGAGATGTTAAGATACCAAGCAAGGTTGCCCGTGGGATGGGCGAATCCTTGGTGGAAAACTCGTAAGCGGTGCCCAGCAGCATAGCGCACAGTCCTTGAACAAGTTCACCGCCGCCCATCGCTGGAGGTTGCGAGACAGCCTGGATCAAACTTTGTACATTGGACCCTTCTGCGAGAAAGTCGTCAACAGCATCCAGATCCTCGAAAAGCCATCCTAGTAGCAGCATAAGGTATCCCACCAAAATGCGAGGGTCATCATTCCGACGAAGGCCTGATATTACATGTGCTGTGAGAGTCTGTATGCCAGTGACTACCTCTTCGCCGTCCTCACAATCACCCTCTGTAAGGTTCATAGCCGCTGCTTTTGCTTCTGGATTTTCGTGTAGTAGATGAAACGCAAGCACGGCAGCAAACCACTGTCGATATGGATCACTGATTTCAGGAGAAGGTTGCAAGAGAACTGTCAAGACATTAGAGGGTTCATTGGCGCCAGATTGATGGCCTTCGATGGCCCTGCCAAGGAAGTGCAACTTGACAGCCGAATGATTGGCGAAGTAGGCCTCCAGACATCCAGCCGCCGCAAACCGCACATCAAACTCTTGAAGGTCATGTGAGCAGAGTGTGAGGTCTAGTAACCCGTCAATGACGAATATTCTGTCCTGTTCGTTTGCCTGTCCATCAACCGCTCCACCCTTATTCAGAGGAGCCAAGACCGTCATCTGGGCGAATGCCTCCTGAAGAGGTGCATTTTGACGAATGATGTCTCCGCAAGTAACTAGAGCCTATATTGCATGTTAATGGAGTCACTCCCTGGACACCGATATGTCGCACCTCGGCTTTGATCTGTGTCTGAGCTTCATGACTGAAGGCCAGGTGGAGAACTTGATGGGCGAGCCCATGTTTCCAGATTGCTAATTGATTCAGATTTGCTCCTGCCGATCCCCGAATGACAAAAAGACGTATGACAGCCAGAAAGGCATAGACATTGCGATTCCGTTGCGTTGTTGCCCATGAAGCAATCTCGGACCCATCAGATTGAGGGTTAAGCACGCGTCCTAGTAGATCCGCAAGGCGATTGATACAGCCTGATTCCCGAAAGAGCGACTGGTTCGAGCTATTTGACCGGAGCAAATTCGCCAAAAGTATTAAGCAATCCTCGACGGTGCGCCCGCCCTCAGCCAAGGCTCCGTCTGCCTCGATGATGGAGAAAAGTCGATCGAAGGCATTCTCGAAAGCTACTAACTTCTGGATCTCGATCGATGTTGGGGTGAGATATGTGAGGAGGAGGATAACTTCGTTGCGTATAGCGTCGCGTTGGTCGTCGAGAACAGAAACCAGTCGTGGTATTCCTAGAGGCGCAGTAAAAATGCACTCCTCGGTTCGTTCAGTTCGAGCTGCAAGGATAGCGGCAAGTAGTTGCAGAGAGTAAAGACGAGAGTAGAAGTCGTTGGTATCGAGGAAATCGAGGAGCAATGTGATGTTCTCTTGACGCTGAGTAAACTCGTCTGCAAGCCAAAGAGCAATCTCCTCTGAAGCTTCGGGGCTATCCTCATTCGGACTGAAGAGCATTAATAAAGTTTCAAGCACAACCTTGACCGTGTCAACATCTTCACCGTCTTTGCTCAAGCTCCCAATCAAACTTCGTAGGGCACCTGAAGCAACAGATGCTGGGTAATCCTTAGCAAAACTTCGTAGACCCAATATGGCCGCTCTTCGGTCCTCTAATAAAGTCGCTGAGCTCAGACGGCCGCTTAAGACATCGATAGTTTCGCCAACTGATTGTTTCGCCGGAGCGCTGGCAATGGAGGAGAACATGGTTGCAGCGCCTTAATGCCATATGGCTGAGAGAAACTCAGAATGTTGCATGAGCACCTCGGACGTTGGTCGAAACCGTTCCTCTCGTTGGTGAAGATCACAGAAGAAGCTATCCCAATTTAGTAGTCAATCGCTAACGTTACTTAGTAACTAGGGGGTAGGTAAGTCACCTCTGGCCAGCTTGTCAGAAGAGAATGGTTCAAACAAGTACTGCAACTCAGGTACTGCATAAGATCTGTTTGGAGCATATCCTGACGAAGTACCCACCACCTACCACACGGCGTCTAGGTGGTACTTAGGTACCTAAATACCTAAGCCACGCCTGCAATCAAGTGGGGCTCATGATTAGCGCCTTTGTGCCTTGGGAGCGTGGATCAAAGGATCATTTCGCGACTAGACAAAGTTCGCATTGTTATTCATTTTCTACATTGAACATCATCGTGGGAATCCTCAAAATCGTCCACATTATCCTCTCGTTACCGATGGAAAGAAAGTAGCAAAAGCTCTTCTATTCCATTCATACATTTCAAGGCTTTGTGACCGCATCGTCTCAGTTCTGCTTGACGTCCTCCCGCGCGGTAGTTTGCGACGAGACTTTCAACTCGACGGTTCTCGCGTTACCGACAAGATGGGTATCCCAGCGGCTTTTCGATGGCTTTCCTCCAGGTATCCCAAGATTATATCGCCGGTGATCGAGGACCAGCCTATCAGCATGGAAGATGGTTCGACGATTCCTGTTGATACCACTCGTCCCAACCCGAATGGCGAAGAGTTCGACAATCTCTATCTCGACATGAATGGCATCGTTCATCCCTGCTCTCATCCTGAAGATCGACCAGCACCTAAGGACGAGGAAGAGATGATGATGGAGGTGTTCAGATATACCGACCGTGTCGTAAACATGGTGCGACCGAGAAAGATCCTTATGATTGCAGTTGGTACGTCCTTACTTTGTCCCAGGCTCCATTGTTTAACCATGACTTCTCTCAAGAAGAGACTACTCGATGCTGACAAAGTGCGGCAGATGGTGTTGCGCCTAGGGCGAAAATGAATCAACAACGGTCGAGACGATTTCGTTCTGCACAGGAAGCACAAGAGAAAGAACAAGATAAGCAGGAGCTTATAAAATTGTTAAAGCAGCAAAATGGCGGGAACTTGACGACCGAAAGCTTGGAAACCGTGACGAAGAAGGCTTTCGATTCAAACTCGATCACTCCCGGTACTCCTTTCATGGACATTCTCGCACTCAGTTTAAGGTACTGGTGTCAGTATAAGCTGAACACAGATCCGGGCTGGGCAAAGTTGAAAATCATCATCTCGGACGCTACCGTTCCTGGCGAGGGCGAGCATAAAATCATGAACTTTGTCCGTTCTCAAAGAGCATCCCCTGAACATGATCCGAACACTCGTCATGTCATTTATGGCCTGGATGCGGATCTTATTATGCTTGGACTTGCAACTCATGAGCCGCACTTTAGAGTCCTGCGCGAAGACGTGTTTTTCCAGGACCAGAAGGCTCGTCTTTGCAAGCTCTGTGGCCAGAAGGGACACGATGCTCAGAATTGCCGCGGCGAGGAGAAGAAGAAGGACGGTGAACATGACGAGAAGGACAAGGGTGTTGCTCTCAAACCTTTCATCTGGTTACACGTCGCTGTTTTGCGCGAGTACCTAGAGGTTGAGCTAGGAGTGCCAAATTTACCCTTTCGATTCGACTTGGAACGCGCTGTGGATGACTGGATCTTCATGTGTTGTTTCGTAGGAAACGATTTTCTTCCCCATCTTCCAGCTCTCGAGATTCGTGAGCATGGAATCGACACCCTTACTAAGATTTGGAAAGACAATCTGCCAGTCATGGGAGGCTATGTAACCAAGGATGGCCATATTGATCTCGAAAGGGCTCAGGTCATCCTGGATGGATTGGCGCAACAGGAGGACGGTATCTTCAAACGACGAAAGGAGCAGGAGGATCGCCGCGAGGCCAACTTCAAGCGAAGAAAGCTTCAAAATGAAGGTCACGGTCGAGGAGGACGTCAGGGTGGACCAAACCACCCGAAAAAGATTAACGGCTTCGAGAATCCTGCGAACGGGTTACCTTTACAAGCGATAGGATCATACCCTGGCCGGCACGAGCAGACACTAACTCACGATATGATCGTGAATCGTAGTACTATACCTGATGCAAACGTTGCCAATAAGAGCGCTGCAAGTGTGCTCAAAGCACAACTGCAGTCGCAGAAGTCCCTTTCTAGCACGAAATCAGAGAACCCGGAGCAGGGCTCACCTACAGCTCTTGGCAAACGGAAAGCGTCGACTATTGAAGAAGAAAATGCTTCAGCCCTTGATACTGCCAGCGCGCCTCCACCGACGATCTCGGCTGAAGAAGGTCCTGTTGATGATGTGCGCCTTTGGGAAGATGGTTACGCCGATCGTTATTACGAAAAGAAGTTCCATAAAGACCCTACAGACATCGAGTTTCGTCATGGAGTTGCTCGAGCTTATGTCGAGGGACTTGCCTGGGTCTTGCTGTACTACTTTCAGGGGTGCCCGTCTTGGGAATGGTACTACCCATATCACTACGCACCCTTCGCAGCCGATTTCAAAGACATTGCCAAGATGAACATCTCCTTCGAGCAAGGACGTGTTTCCAAACCTTTCGAGCAGCTGATGAGTGTCTTACCAGCTGCATCGAGACACGCACTGCCAGAAGTCTTTCATGATCTCATGCTCAACCCTGAGAGCGATATCATAGACTTTTATCCCGAGGACTTCGAGATCGACCTCAACGGGAAGAAGATGGCATGGCAAGGAGTTGCGTTGCTTCCATTCATCGAGATGCCGCGACTCCTGGCAGCAGTTCAAGCTAAGTACCCGGAACTCAGTGCAGCAGATTCTGCACGTAATGAGATGGGCAGAGATGTCCTCATCTTTTCGGAAAACCACGAGAGTCTGTATGATGAGATCTTGACCAAGTTCTACTCCAAGAAACAGGGAGATTCCAAGTTCAAGCTGAACCCGAAGAAGAGTGATGGGTTGTCGGGTAAAGTAGAGAAGAAAGAGGGTTATGTTCCCCACAGCGAACTGAAGTACCCTCTGGAGCGGAACAGTATGCCCGATCTAGACTATGATCGATCAGTCAGGTATGTTGTTGCTTCCATCGTTCGTCGTTGACGTCGAGCTAACCAAACGAGTGTCTATTACGATTTCCCCCAAGTCTCGCAAACCCACAAGTCGATGCTCCTACGTGGAGTGCAACTTCCGAAACCTGCTCTCACACATACTGACATTCAGGACATGCGGAGCAGAGCGAATCGTGGAGGCAGGAATGGCGGCTACGGTCGTGGTAGTCACAACGGACCAGGCATGTCTCGTGGCCATCAACATAGCCGCCATCAGGGGGGATACGGTAGACCCAACGGTCATTATCCACCCCCGTCAGCATCTCAAGTCCCTCCACCACCAGGAGCACCTGGTTTCGGGATTGGAGTGCCACCACCGCCACCACCAGCCGGCTATTACAACCAGCCATATGACAATCGCCAAGGTGGCTCATCGGGTTACAACCAATATAGAGGCCCTCCACACCCCTCTAATGCTGCACCTGGCTACCATGGCCCCGGTGACCCTTCGTATGGTAGAGGCCGGGGCTCAGGAGGCTATAGTTCGCGTGGCCAGTACCGAGACGGGCGCTCTTATAGGTAGTTGGGCTGAACCTTGGCGCTCGAGTATCTAGTACGTGACATTCGGCTGTTGTAGCTTGACTGCCATAGTTTGGCCCTCAAGACCAGAGCTTGTATCACCGTTGGCAAATTGGCGGAAAGGTATTTGGGACATGGTGCCAGTTATGAACACAGAAGTTGTGACGACCATATTGTGTTTCCGAAGCGCATCTTGACCCGTTACTACAGGTTCTGAAAGTTTCTCCAATGAATGCGATGTTCTCTTTGCTGCTTGGATACATGACTACTACGTGCTTTTCGTGTGAACCGAGGTGGTCATGCTCCAACGGCTGCAGCAATCATCTTAGCGTGTTGGAAAAGGGTAGAGGTAGCTTACAAGAATCTGAGTAATACATATAAGAGCATACGGTTTTGTTAGTGCTGAAGTGTGATGATGACAGCCAAAATGTATTTTATGTATGTTTGTAGTTACTGCCATAAAACATTCCATGTACTGCGAATGGATGTCTGAAAACGGCCCGGCTGCTTTAGTAGAATGGAACCAATCCAATCCGTGTGTTGAAATTTGGATGGGCGCTCACTTGGATAGGTAGACTGGGTACTACCTAGGTGGGTTGTGGGACCTGCGGTTCGCGGGGTTTGGGATGGACAGCCTAGCACCAGTATTGGATGCACCCCTAGAAGGAGCATACCTGCATCCATATCTACCTCTACCCAGGTAGTGAACAACTGCTCCCAACCCACTTGATCCTTCCCAAACTCACCAACGATCGATGCTGTCCCGATCATGAATGGAGACGCAAGCCTCGTCGGCTGTCTCGTCGACAGGCTCGCCACTAGAGTAAGTTTTGTGATAGTTTCATTCCCCATCAGTTTCTTAGGCGACTGACGTTGGGTACTACCTATCTATAGCTTCCCCATCGAGCTGGCACCAGCGGCCAGAGTTTGCAGCAAGATGATGTTCTCCAGGTCACTAGAGCTACTCTGGTTGAGCTTGGGAATACTTCGATTACGACAGTCATTGCGTCGCTTCTAGTTCTACTTGAGGATCTTGCGCGCCCCTACTCGACCGTCTCCGACCATCCTAGCCACATCCTGGCCTCCGAGCTCTACGTTGTCGCCGTTATCGCCGACTGCTGTTCTTCGCATTGGGCGTCCCTTTCGCAAGACGCAGATATAAGACCGAGTCCTTCACCCCCTCCACTGGATGAGGTTCTTGTGAGCCGCCTCTTCGACGCGTTCAAGCATCTCCTTGAACCGATCCCCGAAAACTGTATTCTTCCCGCCCAGACCCTTCTTGATCAGGTATCGACGCGCAATGTCTCTGTCACCCGACCCGAGAGTTCGTCTGTGTCCTCAGACGCAGATAGTTCTCCCCCGAGCGATGAGAAGTTTGCAGAGACATTGGTGGAAATGGATACTCACATCAAGACAGTAACTGAATATGTCACAACATCCAGCTGGATTGCTGCTTTTGACTATCTTAGAAATGTCATATACTCCATACGAACTAGTATTGTCACTCAGCCTGGCGTATCTGCTCCAGGATCATTCCAGGACGCTGAGAGAGCAGCTCTCGTGGTTTTACGCTTACTCTCTTTCTTCTGGGTTGACGGCCCAAAGCTTGGTCAGATTATACAAGAGATCTGTTCAAGCTTCCTTCACTTCCGAAAGCCGTATCAGAACACTATTGCTGTAGTCTCTCCATTATTGATCATGAGGTGGCTGGACAGGTTTCCCCGGGAGTTCGTGCAACTTCACCAACTTCATAAGCGACTCGACGGAGGGGCCGATACATTGTTCGACATGGCGCAAGCTGCAACTGACAACGGGCGCCGAAGAGGCCTCTTCTATCCCCTCCAAACGACGTTGCTGTTCCTCCTACCGGATGTCTTCGAAGTGGCAAGTAACATGCGTGAAGCAAAGAGCAGCAGTATGGTGAAGAAAGTTTCTTTCCTGGATGGATTAAGAAAAGCCTCGCGAAATCGCAATGAGCAAGCAGCTTATTGTCTTGTCTCTTTGCTACGTGCTGCCAGACATTTTGATGTCGAAAGTGACTCAGCACTGGTCAGTTACGCGCTGGATGTGCAAGACGAAGTCCGTGATGCTCTTTTCCGCCGTGTGACCTCTCCAGAATATGGAGTGTTCGATCAAGACATGATGACTGCAGCCTTTGTGAGCTTAACCCATCTCAATCTAGACACAAGCGTTAGCGGCTTTGTCGAGAGCTGTATTGCGTCGAATGCGCCGACCTGTTTCAAACTGGCCGCTGTTCAGGGATGTTCATACTTTGCCCAACAACCTTATGCCCTGAGATATCACGAACTTTTCGATGCAGCAATACCTTTCATGCGAACTCAACTAGAGGTAAGAGTTTTGAATCGCGAACCGCAAAGCTTGCCGTAGCTGACAGTCACAGACCGAGAACGCCAAGACTAGTACGATAAGCCGGCAGGGAAGCGAAAGAACAGAACTCGTTTGCAGCATTCTTCAGTTCTTGGATGCGTCTCCGGCACGTCTGCTGGATGACCTATCTGCAGATAACTCAAACAGCAGCTTCTTTAAATCTTTCCTGCTTTGCGTTCTGTCCGAGAACGCACACATACGTAAACTGGCTACTGGTGTCGCAAGCCGCCTCTTTCAAGGACATCTCGAAGCATATCGTCAATTTGATACTGGACATCGTTTCGGCACAAAGGAGCTACGAGACGATATCTGGAATAGAAGGTAAGTTCCCCGAGTTACTGTGGGTATATGACCGTCAGCTCACGATGTTCAAGCTCAAAGGTTCTCCTCGCATTATGCGAACATGTTACCTCTAGAAAAGACGATCAGAGTCTACGTGATCTCCAGGATTATTTAGAAGCACGCTTGCTTATTCTCAAGAACATTCCGGTATGCTACTACGAACCACTTCACATGTCGGCTGTTGATCGCTTACTTGTGATAGGAACTGGCCAAGGTTCCAGAAGACGCAGGGGATGTTATCAATGCCTCCTCAAAGCTCGAGACGACACTTCTGATCTCTCTCTGTTCTGCCAGCATCACCACCTGTCAGCTGGTGACCTCATGTACAGGGTTGTTCCTTCAAGAGTGTTCGATCGTCGACAAACATGTAGACTCGGCGAAAACGTCGGCTTCTATTCTGAGGAATGCTGAAGTTTATCGTGAGATATCATCACCTGCGTTTCGATTTACTGGGCTGGTTGCTTTCCAGAAACGCGTCAGGGGTCTTCTGCGCCGTATGCAGTTCCCAACAAGTGGCATTTTGAATGCCTGGGAAACAGCGTTTGACCGCTGGCTCCATCTCGCAAAAGACGTTTCTACATCTACTGTTGAGATCGTGGACAGTAGAGCGCTAGCTGAATGGCGGAACTATTCCGGATTCTTGGCATCCTTGGGTGGTATCTGTACTGCCGATCAATCTATCATCCTAGAGGAACCAGCTCTTGGGGGCCTACGATGGATCGATCGCGTTTCTTCTGAACAGTCTGAAGAGCCACTGTTGACGAGGTATCTGAGGCTCAGTATTCAACTCTTAGCTTGTGCTAATGTGCGAGTACGTGAAGCAATGCGAGATGTGCTAGCAAGTGAGGTCTCACCAGCCCTTTACTACCCTTTATTTCGAGCCTTAGAGTCGGAACTGGAAGTATTGTTTACCGGTGCTCTAGCTCCCGTGGAGAAGGACCAGGACAGCGAGGTGGTGTTTGCTGAGCAAGCAGCATCGCTACTCCGTGCCTTGGTGGAAAGACTTGAAAGCCCCTCTGATCTGGGAGCTGCTTCTTCGGTCCACCTGGGGTCACTGACGCTGAATTTCGCAAAGTTCCTGGATGGCGTCAACGACACACCTAACACCTTGAGGGTCAAAATCCGTGTTTGCCATCTGTGTGAAGTCGTGACCAAGCGAAAGGAGCATCTGAACTTGCGAGACGATGTTCGCATACGAAACCAGCTACTTGAATACATTTTTGGATGGATCGCTCGCCCTCGTTCGCCCCAGCATGGGCCTGGCTCTAGGCAAGATGATACGGCTCGTGTCCAGAAAGATTTGGACAAGGCTTGTTTGAAATCATTAGCCGACTTGACGTTTCGCTTACCATTACAACCTTCAGATAGCCACACGGATGCTGGCATGAGCGAGATGAAGTCCCAGATGTTTCACACCTATTTCAATCGCTTTCTGTCCCTGCTTAACCACGAGCCGTCGGAGCTGACTAGATCCGAGACCACGTTGAGCGTTACGCTCCGTGAAGAGTCTGCATCGAACTCGGATCTGGCAATCACTATTTTATCCAATCTACTCAGCGCCAACATTGATGTTGGTCTCAAGCATTCACTCAATATCGGGTATCATGATAACGTTGAGATTCGCACCGCATTTGTCAAAGTTCTTTACAACATTCTCATCCAAGGCACTGAGTTTAGTAACCTAACTGACTCTGCTGTGAGTGAGAAATACGAAGAACTGCTGGAGTTATTGACCAGTGATCTTTCGCTTGCCATTTCCATGGCAGTCGCCTGCCCGAGTACAGAGGTTGATGAGCTCACCATATGTCTGCTGACTGTTTTCGAACAAAGGGGACTGACTTTCGAATTGCTGGAGGCTCTCATCAAACAGGAGATCCAAGACACCGAGAACGAGGCTGAAATCCTGCGTCGTGGCTGTGTAGCGACAAAGATGCTGTCCGTCTATGCCAAGTGGAAGGGTGCTACATACATTCGAAATACACTTCAAAAGGTTTTGGAGCGGCTTATGTTGACTTCAAAAGATCTCGATTTGGAATTAGATCCTGCAAGAGTCGGCACGACAGAAGAGCTGCAGAAGAATGCCTTACAGCTTCGCATAGTCGCTAAAGTTTTCATCGATGATATTTGCGCCTCTTCTTCCAACATTCCTCCAGCCTTTCGCAAAATCTGCCATATCATATCGAACGCAGTAATGCCAAGATTCCCTGATGCAAAGTATACAGCGGTAGGAGCGTTCATCTTTCTCCGCTTCTTCTGCCCGGCTATCGTTGCTCCTGAGGTCGAGGGACTCGTATCAACGGCACCGTCCAAAGAGATGCGACGCGGCTTGCTTCTTATTGCAAAGGTTATTCAAAACCTAGCGAACAATGTGCTGTTCGGAGCTAAAGAACCTTACATGTTCCCACTCAACGACTTTCTAACACAGAATATATATCATGTTACCACATTCCTTCGGGAGATTTCTGTCCCGCCTCACGGGTTGGAGGCCCACGGTTCTGTTGAATCTTTTGACTTCGGGTCGTGTGTCGCGCTTCATCGCTTTCTCTACGACCATTGGGATCATGTACGGCAGACGCTCATATCACGCGAAAGAAAGGACTATGGCAAAGCATCGGGTGATGTTGTGCGAGGGCGATCACCAGTTCTAGAACCATTGAGAAACCTCATAGCAAATCTTGGTCCGCCACCGCTTGCTGTTTCTTGGAATAGACCCCAGGTCTCTTCCAACAGCCCGCCACTGTATTCTCGATTCCAGAACTTCATGCTCCGAAACGCTTTTCGAAGCACAGAATCCTTCTTGACAGCACGAGCTGTCTATGATGGAGGCGAGAGCAAGGTAGGTCTTGGTTGTAGTTGCCAACTTGTTGACAGACTGACAGTGTCTAGGATGGTCTGTCCATTATTTGTGTTATACTTCGTCATATTGAGACAGAAAGCATCGATTACGACACCCTGCTATACTGTTACCTCAAGATCGCTAGCCGGCTATGGCATCGTCCATTCGGGATTTTAATTGATGCGACCTGCTACAATGGGCGTAATGAGCCTCAGGATGATCTGTTCAAGAAACTGGAGCTACTCACCCCATCAGAATTGTCACAGAATCTTGCCCGCATCTATGTCTACAACATGAACAGTGCATTCAAGTAAGTCAAATCAGACCATGATAGAATTTGATTGGGCTAATGCTTGTGGAAGGCGTTGCTTCCGGCGTCTGCTGAGGGTATGCACCAAGAACGAGAATGGTGTATTCAACCCCAAGAACGTCGAGTATCACTTGATAGGGAGCCTACAGGATTTGCAGGCACATTTTCATTTGAGCCAGCTACATTTACCAAAAGAGACAATCAGTGTAGTGACTGACACTCGCTATGTCTTCCAGCCCATTACGCGGCTATCTAAATCAAAGGGCAAGATCGAAGTCATCATCAAAGTTGGCAGTCAGTTTGTCCAGGTCACGACCACCAAAAAGCAGGAGATCTTTGCAGGGTTTCGTCTCGGCACTACCGTCAACGACATCTTCCGTTTGGGTGAAGTTGATGAAGCTCCAACGTCCATTCAAACCGAGGACGACTCAGCTTTTGGCCTGAGAGCAGACAATGGAAAAATTGTCATGTATTTCACGAGTCCCAAGAAGACCGACGTCCTTCAGACGATTAGGGGCGCAAAGGCCAAGCATGGTAAAGATGGCAGAGCTCACAAAGCTGTTGAGCGGCTAATTCGACCGCAAGACGTTCCGGGTACGCTGTTGAATCTTTCTTTAGCAAACCTTTCCAGCCATGATCACATTCTCCGACTATCCTCTTATAACCTCTTGGGGGCGCTCTGCAGGGCTTTCAAATTTAGCGCGGCTTCCAGGATTGTTTGCACTAAAGGTTGGTCACCCGATTTGAAAAGACAGGAGTTTATGTGTACTGACCTAGTGTCTTGGTAGATGTTTCTGTCCCTCTCGATCCGACTCGCTTCGTCGTGGACATCAGCAATGAGTTGGCAATGAGTGAGCCCCAGCTGACATCGGACTTTTTGACCGAGTTTTTTGTTGGGTGGGAGAGTTTCCCAGATGAACAGAAGCCCCTCAGCCTAGCCTATATGGCCCCTTGGCTTCCCGGCCTGCGAACAAACATTTTAACAAACGACTTGGACGGTGAAAAGGGAAGAGAAAGGGTTGCAATCCTGTTCCGAAAGCTCATCGATGTGACCGTTCAGGACCATGGCCTCGCATTTGCCTTGGAGCAGTCGGTGTGGCCGAAGATAGTTCAAGACGAGATTCTCCTTGAGGTCTTTATGGACGAACTTCTCAAATCAGCCATGACTTACAGTGCGCATGAGGAGTTGGAGGTGATTTCATCAATCGTGGTAGGAATCGGAACGGTAACCCTGCGAGGAAGGATACTGTCCAGGCTTCGTAAAGCCCTGAACAGGTCATCGCTACGGCCTACCAAATACCTCCCAGATAACGCCGTCTGGGCTGAGATATGCATCTTGCTTCGATTCTGCCTTGCCTTGTCATTCGATAATGGCGTCCAATCTCAACTCTTCCTACCCGAAATATTTCACATTGTAACAATGCTCGCCAATACGGGGACCCAAGAAGTTCGTCTGCTCGTCTATCGTTTGTTGGTCAACTCGGTCCATGCCGTGTGCACATCATTCAATCTTGATGATGTTCGTTCCAGCAAACTCCGTGCGAGCTTAGATTTCCTTTGCGATCCTCGCAGCGACATTTTCACAACGCCCCCTACCTTTCCACGGGACGGCGCGTCAGTCTCAACCTCTCAGGATGCTGGCCCTGCACTGACAGCTACCGAAAATCTTGCATCTGCCCTCTTCGAGATCTGCTCTGTCGCCGCACCAACGATTGACCTGGCCAATACATGGCGATCAAGGTGGATGAGCCTTGTGGCTAGCACAGCCTTTCAGAACAACCCTGCTATTCAGCCACGCGCCTTTGCGGTCATGGGTTGCCTGGCGCGGGAAGAGGTTGATGATGACTTGCTTTACCAAGTGTTGGTGGCTTTGCGCAACAGTGTCAACCGGTTCGGGGAAGATCATAATAGCGAAATGCTTGTATCCATTGTGACTTCGCTGTCAAAAATGATGGCCAAACTTCCTTCAGCATCTAGATACGGTCTGCAGTTATTCTGGTTGGCCATGTCTCTGGTACGCTTGGTCCCTGCAAATCTTTTCAACTGCACTGCGCAGTTTCTCGAGGCAGTCCTGGCAAACATTAGCACTGGAGAAGAGTTTCAAGGCGACAACATGGCACCACTTCTTCTTCAAGGCAGAGCTCCCTTGGACGAGGCCGCCTTGCCTTTGGAAGAGGAATACGGCATCCATTTCGAACAAGATACTTTCCACCTAGCTGTATGCGCATGCCTCGCCCGTGGGCTGACAGACACCATGACAAGACAGACTACTATGAGGGTGTTATCATCGTTTTTGAAAATGACCTCCAAAGTGGATGGAAAGGGGAGGCCTCAGATCGCGCAAACCTCACCGTACTTATCTTTGCTAGTAGCGCGTGCTGTCGGGAACCATGAGATGAAGGATAGCCTGTGGTCCGCTGGCATAGATGCAGACGATATCGGGTTACTCAACGGGATACGCAAGGCACCTGAGCTGGATGCAATGTCTGACGATGCGCTACTGCTGATCACAGCCATCGAGCTTGTTGATTTTCAGTACGTTGAGGACATTGTACAGGCGCGGAGCCTGGATTGGTTGAACATACTTGCGCAAGAGCGCCCGTCTGTAGTTGAGCACTTGTAAGTCGATGTAAGTATGATTCGCGTTGCCCATGCTGACTGAGATAAAGGTGCGGAGCAATTCGGTCACTTTTAGATGATACCCTGCTGCATAGCCAGAATTCGGTCACATTGAGATCAGCACACACGTTATTGCGTGCACTATCATCAAGTCAACAATTCTCGCGGGCAGCGAGCGCAACGTCAACACTAACTGATATCCTAGACTCAGTGGGCTTTAGCGGCCTATGGCAATCATGTTCATTTGGGTCAATGGAAGATATTAACCGGAACCAGCTTGAACTAACTGAACATTTAATAGAAGTAAGTTAAAAGATATTATATAAATAAAATAAGCTATACTAACTATATATAGTTAATAATTATTTAATATAAAATAGTTATTATATAAGTAAATAAAGTTATTTTAAATATTAAAAGATTAAAAAGAAAAGGTTTAAAATAAAATATTATTATTTATTTATATATATATTATCTTCTTATTATATAAAGTAAATAATAAATCTAATTACCCTATAGTATAGTAATTTATTATTAATTGTAAAAGTTTATAATAAGGTTATAAGGTAAGTAAAACCTTAATTAATAGAAATAAAAAGCTTATAAAAAATACCTAGTACTATAGATCTTTTTTTTTATTAACTAAAAAGAAATATTTATTTATTATCCTTTTTAAACTATAAGTTCTAGGTTAAATCTATCTTTAATATTTTAATTAATAGTAACCTCTTTTAGTAAAGTTAAATCTTAATAAGTTAGGTATATATATTATATTAGCTACTAAACTTTAATAATAGTAAATATATATATATTATAATAGCTACTAAGCTGTATATAAGGTAAGTAAAGAAATATTTATAGTTATTAATTAAAATACTCTTATAAGTAAATATATTTTATACTTAAAAAAAAATATATAAAAGCTAACTTAATTCTAAATAAAATAATAATAATTAACTAATTAGCCTTCCCTAGTTAAAAGATATTATAATTAATATATAATTCCTTCTATAGCCTTATTAACCTTATTAGATAAATATTAGCTAGTAAAGCCTTTATAAAAGATATTATTTTAACTTAGCTATAACTTTTTTTTTAAATTCTTTAAGCTTTAGTATAATATAATTATTAAACCTACTTAACTTATAACCTATTTATTATATCTTTTATAATAGTTTTTAAGCTTTTTTTAAGTTACTTAGGTATAAGAGTTTCTATATATTACTAAGTAGTTTATTTTAAAATATAATTAAGTTTAAAACTAATTACTATTAACTTCCTAGGTTATATTACTTAAAATCCTAAATATTTAGCTTTAGTTAATAAATATATAAGATAAATATTAAATAAAATTAAATAAAATTTTAAATTAAATTAACTTCAGATATATTTATATATAGTTTATTTAAATATTAAATTAAATAAAATAATACCTTTACTTTAAATCTAATTAATAAATTAAAAAGTACTTATATTAAAAGTAAATTAAAAAGTATATTAAAAACTTTTAAAGCTATATTAATAATTATAGATTAAAAATAAATATTAATATTTCTTTAAGTAGTTAATAAACTACTTAAAAGTAAACTTTAAAGAATACTAAGAATATTTATATAATTAAAAGATATATATTAAACCTTACTTATACTAAGATTAGTTATAAAGTATTACTTTATAATTTAAGGATAACCCCTCTAGGGTAGGTTAAAGTATAGGCTTATCTTTATTAAAGTTACCTATATTAATTAAACTCTAACTATTACTAACAAAGCTTTAACTTATATATATAAAAGGCTACTATGTAAGGTACAGTAGCCTAGCCCCCTTCCTTCTTCCTATACCTATACCTATACCTCTTATACTACTATATAAGCAGTAAGTTAATTAACCCCTACCTATTACTACATATTACTAACCTATTTTATAGTAATATTAACTAAATACTATAGTATTACTTTAATTACTAATTAGTACTATAAGCTTAATAATAAAGAACTTAATAAGCTAAAGATT